>NC_133535.1:3985551-4285551 GCF_048544455.1 Silene latifolia | reverse complement strand
GTCATAATCAATACAAGTTAAAGCTCGTAACAGTAAATCAAAAAGTAGCGCATGTGCTACACACAAACATAAGTAGCACCAATAAAAAGTCCAAGCAAAGAATAAAAACAATGAAAAATGTCCTGGCTCATCAAACTCAAAGTCTAATGTAAAATAAGAGCAATGTTCATCGTTCTTCAGGTCATCTTCTTGAGGAAGGAGATAAGGCACTTCGTCCATCATAGAAGCTTCATAAAAAACTCTAACTGACTCCTCTCTGAAAATTTCAGCTTCCAAAGCATCCAACTCAGCTTCTATTTCAATACTCTCAACACAGCTGTAAACCATCTCAGGAGGAGGATCATCTCCATAAATCAGCTTCTCTATCTCATCCACTTCCTTGCTCCATGGATATGACGCAACAGCAGGGGCGTCAGGTAAATTCCAAGAATGAACCGTGGGTTCAAAGTAACTTGCCAATGTTGGCATCTTTGGCATTGTAGAAGTCACAGCTGCAGAAATAAGAGTGTCCTCTTCAAAGGACGGATCTACTGCAAAAGTATACCGCTCGTAGTCAAGTGTACTCAAGTCTTCCACTTGACTTACTTCTCTTTGAAATTTTCGTAAATCGTAGCGAAAAGTCTTTTCGGCTCGGGATCAAACGGTAGGATCTCTAACCTGTTAGACTTGGGCATACACGAAAACAACAAGAAAAGATAAAATCGTCTCAAGGAATCAAGTTCCCTGAAACAAAAGACAAAAATAAACAGAAACAAACAGAACAATTGTTGCCTCCCCGGCAACGGCGCCAAATTTGATAAGGCTAAAGTCGTATCACCTTAATCAAAGTAAACCTAAACTACTACTAAAAAAATAGCTAGCGGTAAGTCAGGGTCGAATCCACAGGGAGGCGGTGATTATCTAATTTGTTTATATTTAAATCTGTCTTAAAGTAACCAATTGTGGGGGTTTGTTTTGTTTGTATGCTAACCAACTAATTGCAAGTAATTTAAAGGGCAAATAACAATAATATTAAAGGTCTAGGATTTCCGGTTCACTAGGTCAATTATATGGGGTCTATTAATCAATTGCTAGATCTGTCAAGCTGTCTAAGGTCATAAGATCGGTCGACTCTATTATGCCCTTTAGATCGATTCTAACATGCGGTCGCTATAATTAGATACAATCTATTTGATTATCGCATCCTATATTAATTCTAACCCGGTCGGTGAAAGGATTAATTCGCTACACTAATTAATAACTCAAGCCTAAGTTAATTAACTAGAAAAAGAACAATAATCAAACGGCAACTTAAACGATTTCACTAGCAATTAATCAATTTCCCCTTTCTAATTAACCTAGATCCCCTTTCATCCTAGATGAGGAATTTAACTACTCATAACTAAAGCAATAACAACAATAATAGTAATGGAAAGCATGATGAACAATAATAAAGAAGAACAAGTAATTGAAATAGTAATTATTGAAAGATTAGAACAATACCGTAAAATAGCAATGTTTAGATCCGGAAGGAAGAACAATAAATAAACTAAACTAAGTATTTTAGAGAGTTTTCTAAGGTAGCTATCTTAAACCTACTGAAAATAAAGCATAATATAACCTAGAGTACGAGTTTTGGTATTTATAGTAGTCATAACCGACTTAAGGAAATTTGCGGAATATTGCGGAAACATGAAATTCCTCGATCGAGCCAAAGTTGACTCGATCGAGGCACCAATTCCCAGATACCCCAACTCTCGACATTTCAAAGTTTATTGATTAGGTTGGTTCCTCGATCGAGTCGGAGGTGACTCGATTGAGCATGAAGTTCCTCGATCGAGCCAAGGTTGACTCGATCGAGGCACCAATTTCCTACTTCGCGCACTGAACTTCAAACGGCCGCCATTTCTTCGTTACTCGTCAGAAACAAGCGATTTTTGCGGCGTTGGAAAGCTAAGAGGATAAGCTTTCACCTCCAATTGGAATCACTTGAAAATATGTTGTAGAACTCGAGATATGGCTCTTCAAAGTAGGCACTTATAATAAGAAGCTCTTTTCTTCGTGTTTTCTTCTTAACTTCTCTTCCTTCATTCTTATGGATTCTCGTGCCATGCTTCGTGTATCCCTTCATGCCCACTCCGCGATGCTCATCTCATTCCTTTGCTCCTCAAATGCATCATTCCTGTATTAAACATCAAAAGGCAGAAGTATCGACATTCTAACATAAAAGGCATGTAAATGATATAAACTAGCACGAAAACCGTATCAAAAGCAATTAAGGGGAGGCATAAATATGTATATAATTATGACTCATCACCGGCACCCCCAAATGTCTTCCGTTGGTGCTCAAACTTTGCGTGGCCGCTTTATCTGACCCAAGGAACTTTCAATGTGATTTCCGGAGAATTTTGTTCCGGGACCCGGAATCCCAAAAAACCGTGTATTATACTCTTCAATTTCAGCCGTTCGGAAGGTCGTACCGGACGCTGTTTATTTTTCTCCCTGTTTTTCAATCACGCGTCCGAGCTCATTTCAGGAATCAACCTGTTCGATTTCAGGAATCAACCTGTTCGATTTCAGGAATCAACCTGTTCGATTTCAGCCTCAAATAACGAGGTTTAACACATTTTTCACGATAATCCGAGTTTCGGCGAATGCTGGTTTGTGGCACACTGGCACCCCCAAATGTCTTCCGTTGGTGCTCAAACTTTGCGTGGCCGCTTTATCTGACCCTAGGAACTTTCTATGTGATTTCAGGAGAATTTTGTTCCGTGACTCCGGAATCCCGAAAAACCGTGTATTATACACTTCAATTTCAGCCGTTCGGAAGGTCGTACCGGACCCTGTTTCTTTTTCTCCCTGTTTTTCAATCACGCGTCTGAGCTCATTTCAGGAATCAACTCGTTCGATTTCAGCCTCAAATAACAAGCTTTAACACATTTTTCATGATAATCCGAGTTTCGGCGAATACTGGTTTGTGGCACACCGGCACCCCCAAATGTCTTTCGTTGGTGCTCAAACGTTGCGTGGCCGCTTTATCTAACCTGAGGAACTTTCTATGTGATTTCCGGAGAATTTTGTTCCGGGACCCCGAAAAACCGTGTATTATACACTTCAATTTGATCGTTCGGAAGGTAAATCGGACCTGTTTCTTTTTCTCCTAGTTTTTCAATCACGCGTCCGAGCTCATTTCAGGAATCAACCTGTTCTATTTCAGGAATCAACCTGTTCGATTTCAGCCTCAAATACCGAGCTTTAACACATTTTTCACGATAATCCGAGTTTCGGCGAATGCTGGTTTGTGGCATACCGGCACCCCCAAATGTCTTCCGTTGGTGCTCAAACTTTGCGTGGCCGCTTTATCTGACCCGAAGAACTTTCTATGTGATTTCCGGAGAATTTTGTTCCGGGACCCGGAATCCCAAAAAACCGTGTATTACTCTCTTCAATTTCAGCCGTTCGGAAGGTCTTACTAGACCCTGTTTCTTTTTCTCCCTGTTTTTCAATCACGCGTCCGAGCTCATTTCAGGAATCAACTTGTTCGATTTCAGGAATCAACCTGATCGATTTCAGCCTTAAATAACGAGCTTTAACACATTTTTCACGATAATCCGAGTTTCGGCGAATGCTGGTTTGTGGCACACCGACACCCCCAAATGTCTTCCGTTGGTGCTCAAGATTTGCGTGGCCGCTTTATCTGACCCGAGGAATTTTCTATGTTATTTCCGGAGAATTTTGTTCCGGGACCCGGAATCCCGAAAAACCGTGTATTATACTCTTCAATTTCAGCCGTTCGGAAGGTCGTACCGGACCCTGTTTCTTTTTCTCCCTGCTTTTCAATCACGCGTCTGAGCTCATTTCAGGAATCAACCTGTTCGATTTCAGCCTCAAATAACAAGCTTTAACACATTTTTCACGATAATCCGAGTTTCGGCGAATCTTTGGTTTCAGGGCACACCGGCACCCCCAAATGTCTTCCGTTGGTGCTCAAACGTTGCGTGGCCGCTTTATCTAACCTGAGGAACTTTCTATGAGATTTCCGGAGAATTTTGTTCGGGACCCGGAATCCCGAAACGTGTATTATACACTTCAATTTGATCGTTCGGAAGGTCGACGGACCTGTTTCTTTTTCTCCCAGTTTTTCAATCACGCGTCCGAGCTCATTTTAGGAATCAACCTGTTCGATTTCAAGAATCAACCTGTTCGTTTTCAGCCTCAAATACCGAGCTTTAACACATTTTTCACGACAATCCAGTTTTTCGAAATCTTTTTGCCAGGCACACCGGCACCCCCAAATGTCTTCCGTTGGTGCTCAAACTTTGCGTGGCCGCTTTATCTGACCCGAGGAACTTTCTATGTGATTTCCGGAGAATTTTGTTCCGGGACCCGGAATCCCAAAAAACCGTGTATTACTCTCTTCAATTTCAGCCGTTCGGAAGGTCTTACTAGACCCTGTTTCTTTTTCTCCCTGTTTTTCAATCACGCGTCCGAGCTCATTTCAGGAATCAACCCGTTCGATTTCAGCCTCAAATAACAAGCTTTAACACATTTTTCACGATAATCCGAGTTCCGTGAATCTTTGGTTTTCAGGCACACCAAGCACTCCCAAATGTCTTCCGTTGGTGCTCAAACTTTGCGTGGCCGCTTTATCTAACCTGAGGAACTTTCTATGTGATTTCCGGAGAATTTTGTTCCGGGGCCCCGGAATCCCGAAACCGTGTATTATACACTTCAATTTCAGTCGTTCGGAAGGTCGTACCGGACCTTGTTTCTTTTTCTCCCAGTTTTTCAATCACGCGTCCGAGCTCATTTCAGGAATCAACCTGTTCGATTTCAGCCTCAAATACCGAGCTTTAACACATTTCTCACGATAATCCGAGTTTCGGCGAATGCTGGTTTGTGGCACACCGGCACCCCCAAATGTCTTCCGTTGGTGCTCAAACTTTGCGTGGCCGCTTTATCTGACCCGAGGAACTTTCTATGTGATTTCTGGAGAATTTTGTTCCGGGACCCGGAATCCCAAAAAACCGTGTATTATACTCTTCAATTTCAGCCGTTCAGAAGGTTGTACCGGACCCTGTTTCTTTTTCTCCCAGTTTTTCAATCACGCGTCCGAGCTCATTTCAGGAATCAACCTGTTCGATTTCAGGAATCAACCTGATCGATTTCAGCCTTAAATAACGAGCTTTAACACATGTTTCACGATAATCCGAGTTTCGGCGAATGCTGGTTTGTGGCACACCGACACCCCCAAATGTCTTCCGTTGGTGCTCAAACTTTGCGTGGCCGCTTTATTTGACCCGAGAAATTTTCTATGTTATTTCCAGAGAATTTTGTTTCGGGACCCGAAATCCCGAAAAACCGTGTATTATACTCTTCAATTTCAGCCGTTCGGAAGGTCGTACCGGACCCTGTTTCTTTTTCTCCCTGTTTTTCAATCACGCGTCTGAGCTCATTTCAGGAATCAACCTGTTCGATTTCAGCCTCAAATAACAAGCTTTAACACATTTTTCACGATAATCCGAGTTTCGGCGAATGCTGGTTTGTGGCACACCGGCACCCCCAAATGTCTTTCGTTGGTGCTCAAACGTTGTGTGGCCGCTTTATCTAAGAGGAACTTTCTATGTGATTTCCGGAGAATTTTGTTCCGGGACCCCGGAATCCCGAAAACCGTGTATATACACTTCAATTTCAGTCGTTCGGAAGGTCGTATCGGACCCTGTTTCTTTTTCTCCCAGTTTTTCAATCACGCGTCCGAGCTCATTTCAGGAATCAACCTGTTCGATTTCAGGAATCAACCTGTTCGATTTCAGCCTCAAATACAAAGCTTTAACACATTTTTCACGATAATCCGAGTTTCGCCGAATGCTGGTTTGTGGCACACCGGCACTCCCAAATGTCTTCCGTTGGTGCTCAAACTTTGCGTGGCCGCTTTATCTAACCTGAGGAACTTTCTATGTGATTTCCGGAGAATTTTGTTCCGGGGCCCCGGAATCCCGAAACCGTGTATTATACACTTCAATTTCAGTCGTTCGGAAGGTCGTACCGGACCTTGTTTCTTTTTCTCCCAGTTTTTCAATCACGCGTCCGAGCTCATTTCAGGAATCAACCTGTTCGATTTCAGCCTCAAATACCGAGCTTTAACACATTTCTCACGATAATCCGAGTTTGGCGAATCTTTGGTTTGTGGCACACCGGCACCCCCAAATGTCTTCCGTTGGTGCTCAAACTTTGCGTGGCCGCTTTATCTGACCCGAGGAACTTTCTATGTGATTTCTGGAGAATTTTGTTCCGGGACCCGGAATCCCAAAAAACCGTGTATTACACTCTTCAATTTCAGCCGTTCAGAAGGTTGTACCGGACCCTGTTTCTTTTTCTCCCAGTTTTTCAATCACGCGTCCGAGCTCATTTCAGGAATCAACCTGTTCGATTTCAGGAATCAACCTGATCGATTTCACCCTTAAATAACGAGCTTTAACACATGTTTCACGATAATCCGAGTTTCGGCGAATGCTGGTTTGTGGCACACCGACACCCCCAAATGTCTTCCGTTGGTGCTCAAACTTTGCGTGGCCGCTTTATTTGACCCGAGAAATTTTCTATGTTATTTCCAGAGAATTTTGTTTCGGGACCCGAAATCCCGAAAAACCGTGTATTATACTCTTCAATTTCAGCCGTTCGGAAGGTCGTACAGGACCCTGTTTCTTTTTCTCCTGTTTTTTTTCAATCCGCGTCCGAGCTCATTTCAGGAATCAACCTGTTCGATTTCACCTCAAATAACAAGCTTTAACACATTTTTCACGATAATCCGAGTTTCGGCGAATGCTGGTTTGTGGCACACCGGCACCCCCAAATGTCTTTCGTTGGTGCTCAAACGTTGTGTGGCCGCTTTATCTAAGAGGAACTTTCTATGTGATTTCCGGAGAATTTTGTTCCGGGACCCCGGAATCCCGAAAACCGTGTATATACACTTCAATTTCAGTCGTTCGGAAGGTCGTATCGGACCCTGTTTCTTTTTCTCCCAGTTTTTCAATCACGCGTCCGAGCTCATTTCAGGAATCAACCTGTTCGATTTCAGGAATCAACCTGTTCGATTTCAGCCTCAAATACAAAGCTTTAACACATTTTTCACGATAATCCGAGTTTCGCCGAATGCTGGTTTGTGGCACACCGGCACCCCCAAATGTCTTCCGTTGGAGCTCAAACTTTGCGTGACCGCTTTATCTGACCTGAGGAACTTTCTATGTGATTTTCGGAGAATTTTGTTCCGGGACCCGGAATCCCGAAAAACCGTGTATTATACTCTTCAATTTCAGCCGTTCGGAAGGTCGTACCGGACCTTGTTTCTTTTTCTCCCTGTTTTTCAATCACGCGTCCGAGCTCATTTCAGAAATCAACCTATTCGATTTCAGGAATCAACCTGTTCGATTTCAGCCTCAAATAACAAGCTTTAACACATTTTTCACGATAATCCGAGTTTCGGCGAATGCTGGTTTGTGGCACACCGCCACCCCCAAATGTCTTCCGTTGGTGCTCAAACTTTGCGTGGCCGCTTTATCTGACCTGAGAAACTTTCTATGTGATTTCCGGAGAATTTTGTTCCGGGACCCCGGTATCACGAAAAACCGTGTATTATACACTTCAATTTCAGCCGTTCGGAAGGTTGTACCGGACCCTGTTTCTTTTTCTCCCAGTTTTTCAATCACGCGTCCGAGCTCATTTCAGGAATCAACCTGTTCGATTTCAGGAATCAACCTGTTCGATTTCAGCCTCAAATAACGAGCTTTAACACATTTTTCACGATAATCCGAGTTTCGCGAATCTTTGTTTTCAGGGCACACCGACACCCCCAAATATCTTCCGTTGGTGCTCAAACTTTGCGTGGCCGCTTTATCTGACCCGAGGAATTTTCTATGTGATTTCCGGAGAATTTTGTTCCGGGACCCGGAATCCCGAAAAACCGTGTATTATACTCTTCAATTTCGTAGTTCGGAAGGTAAATCAGGACCCTGTTTCTTTTTCTCCCTGTTTTTCAATCACGCGTCTGAGCTTATTTCAGGAATAAACCTGTTCGATTTCAGGAATCAACCTGTTCGATTTCAGCCTCAAATAACAAGCTTTAACACATTTTTCACGATAATCCGAGTTTCGGCGAATGCTGGTTTGTGGCACACCGGCACTCCCAAATGTCTTCCGTTGGTGCTCAAACTTTGCGTGGCCGCTTTATCTGACCCGAGGTACTATCTATGTGATTTCCGGAGAATTTTGTTCGGGAATCCCGAAAAACCGTGTATTATACACTTCAATTTCGGCCGTTCGGAAGATTGTACAGGAACCTATTTCTTTTTTCTCCTAGTTTTCAATCACGCGTCCGAGCTCATTTCAGGAATCAACTGTTCGATTTCAGGAATCAACCGATCGATTTCGACCTCAAATAACGAGCTTTAACACATTTTTCACGATAATCCGAGTTTTGCGAATCTTTGTTTTGTGGCACACCGGCACCCCTAAATGTCTTCCGTTGGTGCTCAAACTTTGCGTGACCGCTTTATCTGACCCTAGGAACTTTCTATGTGATTTCCGGAGAATTTTGTTCCGGGACCCCGGTATCTCGAAAAACCGTGTATTATACACTTCAATTGCAGCCATTCGGAAGGTCGTACCGGACCATATTTCTTTTTCTCCCTGTTTTTCAATCACGCGTCCGAGCTCATTTCAGGAATCAACCTATTCGATTTCAGCCTCAAATAACGAGCTTAAACACATTTTTCACGATAATCCGAGTTTCGGCGAATGCTGGTTTGTGGCACACCGGCACCCCCAAATGTCTTCCGTTGGTGCTCAAACTTTGCGTGGCCGCTTTATCTAACCCGAGGAACTTTCTATGTGATTTCCGGAGAATTTTTTTCCGGGACCCTGGAATCCCGAAAACCGTGTATTATATACACTTCAATTTCAGTCGTTCGGAAGGTCGTACCGGACCCTGTTTCTTTTTCTCCCAGTTTTTCAATCACGCGTCCGAGCTCATTTCAAGAATCAACCTGTTCGATTTCAGGAATCAACCTGTTCGATTTCAGCCTCAAATAACGAGCTTTAACACATTTTTCACGATAGTCCGAGTTTCGGCGAATGCTGTTTTGTGGCACACCGGCACCCCTAAATGTCTTCCGTTGGTGCTCAAACTTTGCGTGACCGCTTTATCTGACCCTAGGAACTTTCTATGTGATTTCCGGAGAATTTTGTTCCGGGACCCCGGTATCTCGAAAAACCGTGTATTATACACTTCAATTGCAGCCATTCGGAAGGTCGTACCGGGCCCTATTTCTTTTTCTCCCTGTTTTTCAATCACGCGTCCGAGCTCATTTCAGGAATCAACCTGTTCGATTTCAGCCTCAAATAACGAGCTTTAACACATATTTCACGATAATCCGAGTTTCGGCGAATGCTGGATTGTGGCACACCGGCACCCCCAAATGTCTTCCGTTGGTGCTCAAACTTTGCGTGGCCGATTTATTTGACCTGAGGAACATTCTATTTGATTTCCAGAGAATTTTGTTCCGGGACTCCGGAATCCCGAAAAACCGTGTATTATACACTTCAATTTCAGCCGTTCGGACGGTCGTACCGGACCCTGTTTATTTTTCTCCCTGTTTTTCAATCACGCGTCCGAGTTCATTTCAAGAATCAACCTGTTCGATTTCAGGAATCAACCTATTCGATTTCAGCCTCAAATAACGAGGTTTAACACATTTTTCACGATAATCCGAGTTTCGGCGAATGCTGGTTTGTGGCACACTGGCACCCCCAAATGTCTTCCGTTGGTGCTCAAACTTTGCGTGGCCGCTTTATCTGACCCGAGGAACTATCTATGTGATTTTCGGTGAATTTTGTTCCGGGACCCCGGAATCCCGAAAAACCGTGTATTACACACTTCAATTTCAGCCGTTCGAAAGATTGTACCGGACCCTTTTTCTTTTTCTCCCTGTTTTTCAATCACGCGTCCGAGCTCATTTCAGGAATCAACCTGTTCGATTTCAGGAATCAACCTGATCGATTTCAGCATCAAATAACGAGTTTTAACACATTTTTCACGATAGTCCGAGTTTCGGCGAATGCTGTTTTGTGGCACACCGGCACCCCTAAATGTCTTCCGTTGGTGCTCAAACTTTGCGTGACCGCTTTATCTGACCCTAGGAACTTTCTATGTGATTTCCGGAGAATTTTGTTCCGGGACCCCGGTATCTCGAAAAACCGTGTATTATACTCTTCAATTGCGGCCATTCGAAAGGTCGTACCGGACCCTATTTTTTTTTCTCCCTGTTTTTCAATCACGCGTCCGAGCTCATTTCAGGAATCAACCTGTTCGATTCCAGCCTCAAATAACGAGCTTAAACACATTTTTCACGATAATCCGAGTTTCGGCGAATGCTGGTTTGTGGCACACTGGCACCCCCAAATGTCTTCCGTTGGTGCTCAAACTTTGCGTGGCCGCTTTATCTAACCTGAGGAACTTTCTATGTGATTTCCGGAGAATTTTGTTCCGGGACCCTGGAATCCCGAAAAACCGTGTATTATACACTTCAATTTTGATCGTTCGGAAGGTCGTAAATGGGACCTGTTTCTTTTTCTCCCAGTTTTTCAATCACGCGTCCGAGCTCATTTCAGGAATCAACCTGTTCGATTTCAGGAATAAACCTGTTCGATTTCAGCCTCAAATAACGAGCTTTAACACATTTTTCACGATAATCCGAGTTTCGGCGAATGCTGGTTTGTGGCACACCGGCACCCCCAAATGTCTTCCGTTGGTGCTCAAACTTTGCGTGGCCGCTTTATCTGACCCGAGGAACTTTCTATGTGATTTCCGTAGAATTTTGTTTCGGGACCCGGAATCCCGAAAAACCGTGTATTATACTCTTCAATTTCAGCCGTTCGGAAGGTCGTACTGGACCCTGTTTCTTTTTCTCCCAGTTTTTCAATCACGCGTCCGAGCTCATTTCAGGAATTAACCTGTTCGATTTCAGGAATCAACCTGATCGATTTCAGCCTTAAATAACGAGCTTTAACACATTTTTCACGATAATCCGAGTTTCGGCGAATGCTGGTTTGTGGCACACCGACACCCCCAAATATCTTCCGTTGGTGCTCAAACTTTGCGTGGCCGCTTTATCTGACCCGAGGAATTTTCTATGTGATTTCCGGAGAATTTTGTTCCGGGACCCGGAATCCCGAAAAACCGTGTATTATACTCTTCAATTTCAGCCGTTCGGAAGGTCGTACCGGACCCTGTTTCTTTTTCTCCCTGTTTTTCAATCACGCGTCTGAGCTTATTTCAGGAATAAACCTGTTCGATTTCAGGAATCAACCTGTTCGATTTCAGCCTCAAATAACAAGCTTTAACACATTTTTCACGATAATCCGAGTTTTGAATCTTTGGTTTTTGTGGCACACCGGCACTCCCAAATGTCTTCCGTTGGTGCTCAAACTTTGCGTGGCCGCTTTATCTGACCCGAGGTACTATCTATGTGATTTTCGGAGAATTTTGTTCCGGGACCCCGGAATCCCGAAAAACCGTGTATTACACACTTCAATTTCAGCCGTTCGGAAGATTGTACAGGAACCTATTTCTTTTTCTCCCTAGTTTTCAATCACGCGTCCGAGCTCATTTCAGGAATCAACCTGTTCGATTTCAGGAATCAACCTGATCGATTTCAGCCTCAAATAACGAGCTTTAACACATTTTTCACGATAGTCCGAGTTTCGGCGAATGCTGTTTTGTGGCACACCGGCACCCCTAAATGTCTTCCGTTGGTGCTCAAACTTTGCGTGACCGCTTTATCTGACCCTAGGAACTTTCTATGTGATTTCCGGAGAATTTTGTTCCGGGACCCCGGTATCTCGAAAAACCGTGTATTATACACTTCAATTGCAGCCATTCGGAAGGTCGTACCGGACCATATTTCTTTTTCTCCCTGTTTTTCAATCACGCGTCCGAGCTCATTTCAGGAATCAACCTATTCGATTTCAGCCTCAAATAACGAGCTTAAACACATTTTTCACGATAATCCGAGTTTCGGCGAATGCTGGTTTGTGGCACACCGGCACCCCCAAATGTCTTCCGTTGGTGCTCAAACTTTGCGTGGCCGCTTTATCTAACCCGAGGAACTTTCTATGTGATTTCCGGAGAATTTTTTCCGGGACGGAATCCCAAAACCGTGTATTATATACACTTCAATTTGATCGTTCGGAAGGTCGTAAACAGGACCTGTTTCTTTTTCTCCCGCAGTTTTTCAATCACGCGTCCGAGCTCATTTCAAGAATCAACTGTTCGATTTCGGGAATCAACTTTGTTCGATTTCAGCCTCAAATAACGAGCTTTAACACATTTTTCACGATAGTCCGAGTTTTGCGAATCTTTGTTTTGTGGCACACCGGCACCCCTAAATGTCTTCCGTTGGTGCTCAAACTTTGCGTGACCGCTTTATCTGACCCTAGGAACTTTCTATGTGATTTCCGGAGAATTTTGTTAGGGACCCAGTATCTCGAAAAACCGTGTATTATACACTTCAATTGCGACCATTCGGAAGGTCGCATCGGGCCCTATTTCTTTTTCTCCTGTTTTTCAATCACGCGTCCGAGCTCATTTCAGGAATCAACCTGTTCGATTTCAACCTCAAATAACGAGCTTTAACACATATTTCACGATAATCCGAGTTTGGCGAATCTTTGGATTGTGGCACACCGCACCCCAAATGTCTTCCGTTGGTGCTCAAACTTTGCGTGGCCGATTTATTTGACCTGAGGAACATTCTATTTGATTTCCAGAGAATTTTGTTAGGGACTCAGGAATCCCGAAAAACCGTGTATTATACACTTCAATTTCACCGTTCGGACGGTCGTCAGGACCCGTTTATTTTTCTCCTGTTTTTCAATCACGCGTCCGAGTTCATTTCAAGAATCAACCTGTTCGATTTCAGGAATCAACCTATTCGATTTCAACCTCAAATAACGAGGTTTAACACATTTTCACGATAATCCGAGTTTCGGCGAATTTTGGTTTGTGGCACACCGGCACCCCCAAATGTCTTCCGTTGGTGCTCAAACTTTGCGTGGCCGCTTTATCCGACCCGAGGAACTATCTATGTGATTTTCGGTGAATTTTGTTCCGGAATCCCGAAAAACCGTGTATTATACACTTCAATTTGCCCGTTCGAAAGATTGTACCGGACCCTTTTTCTTTTTCTCCCTGTTTTTCAATCACGCGTCCGAGCTCATTTCAGGAATCAACCTGTTCGATTTCAGGAATCAACCTGATCGATTTCAGCATCAAATAACGAGTTTTAACACATTTTTCACGATAGTCCGAGTTTCGGCGAATGCTGTTTTGTGGCACACCGGCACCCCTAAATGTCTTCCGTTGGTGCTCAAACTTTGCGTGACCGCTTTATCTGACCCTAGGAACTTTCTATGTGATTTCCGGAGAATTTTGTTCCGGGACCCCGGTATCTCGAAAAACCGTGTATTATACTCTTCAATTGCGGCCATTCGAAAGGTCGTACCGGACCCTATTTTTTTTTCTCCCTGTTTTTCAATCACGCGTCCGAGCTCATTTCAGGAATCAACCTGTTCGATTCCAGCCTCAAATAACGAGCTTAAACACATTTTTCACGATAATCGAGAGTTTGGCGAATCTTTGGTTTCAGGCACACGGCACCCCCAAATGTCTTCCGTTGGTGCTCAAACTTTGCGTGGCCGCTTTATCTAACCTGAGGAACTTTCTATGTGATTTCCGGAGAATTTTGTTCCGGGACCCCGGAATCCCGAAAACCGTGTATTATACACTTCAATTTCAGTCGTTCGGAAGGTCGTACCGGACCCTGTTTCTTTTTCTCCCAGTTTTTCAATCACGCGTCCGAGCTCATTTCAGGAATCAACCTGTTCGATTTCAGGAATAAACCTGTTCGATTTCAGCCTCAAATACCGAGCTTTAACACATTTTTCACGATAATCCGAGTTTCGGCGAATGCTGGTTTGTGGCACACCGGCACCCTCAAATGTCTTCCGTTGGTGCTCAAACTTTGCGTGGCCGCTTTATCTGACCCGAGGAACTTTCTATGTGATTTCCGTAGAATTTTGTTTCGGGACCCGGAATCCCGAAAAACCGTGTATTATACTCTTCAATTTCAGCCGTTCGGAAGGTCGTACTGGACCCTGTTTCTTTTTCTCCCAGTTTTTCAATCACGCGTCCGAGCTCATTTCAGGAATTAACCTGTTCGATTTCAGGAATCAACCTGATCGATTTCAGCCTTAAATAACGAGCTTTAACACATTTTTTACGATAATCCGAATTTCGCGAATCTTTGGTTTGTGGCACACCGGCACCCCAAATATCTTCCGTTGGTGCTCAAACTTTGCGTGGCCGCTTTATCTGACTCGAGGAACTTTCTATGTGATTTCCGGAGAATTTTTTTTTCCGGGACCGGAATCCCGAAAAACCGTGTATTACACACTTGGATTTTGCCGTTCGGAAGATTGTACCGGACCCTATTTCTTTTTCTCCCTGTTTTTCAATCACGCGTCCGAGCTCATTTCAGGAATCAACCTGTTCGATTTCAGGAATCAACCTGATCGATTTCAGCCTCAAATAACGAGCTTTAACACATTTTTCACGATAGTCCGAGTTTCGGCGAATGCTGTTTTGTGGCACATCGGCACCCCTAAATGTCTTCCGTTGGTGCTCAAACTTTGCGTGACCGATTTATCTGACCCTAGGAACTTTCTATGTGATTTCCGGAGAATTTTGTTCCGGGACCCCGGTATCTCGAAAAACCGTGTATTATACACTTCAATTGCAGCCATTCGGAAGGTCGTACCGGACCCTGTTTCTTTTTCTCCCTGTTTTTCAATCACGCGTCCGAGCTCATTTCAGGAATCAACCTGTTCGATTTCAGCCTCAAATAACGAGCTTTAACACATATTTCACGATAATCCGAGTTTCGGCGAATCCTGGATTGTGGCACACCGGCACCCCCAAATGTCTTCCGTTGGTGCTCAAACTTTGCGTGGCCGATTTTTTTGACCTGAGGAACATTCTATTTGATTTCCGGAGAATTTTGTTCCAGGACCCCGGAATCCCGAAAAACCGTGTATTATACACTTCAATTTCAGCCGTTCGGAAGGTAAACGAGGACCACGTTTATTTTTCTCCCTGTTTTTCAATCACGCGTCCGAGTTCATTTCAAGAATCAACCTGTTCGATTTCAGGAATCAACCTGTTCGATTTCAGCCTCAAATAACGAGGTTTAACACATTTTTCACGATAATCCGAGTTTCGGCAAATGCTGGTTTGTGGCACACCGGCACCCCCAAATGTCTTCCGTTGGTGCTCAAACTTTGCGTGGCCACTTTATCTGACCCGAGGAACTTTCTATGTGATTTCCGGAGAATTTTGTTCCGGACTCCCGAAAAACCGTGTATTATACACTTCAATTTCGGCCGTTCGGAAGGTCGACGGACCTGTTTCTTTTTCTCCTGTTTTTCAATCACGCGTCCGAGCTCATTTCAGGAATCAACTTGTTCGATTTCAGCCTCAAATAACAAGCTTTAACACATTTTTCACGATAATCCGAGTTTCACGAATCTTTGGTTTGTCAGGCACACCGGCACCCCCAAATGTCTTCCGTTGGTGCTCAAACGTTGCGTGGCCGCTTTATCTAACCTGAGGAACTTTCTATGTGATTTCCGGAGAATTTTGTTCCGGGACCCCGGAATCCCGAAAACCGTGTATTATACACTTCAATTTCAGTCGTTCGGAAGGTCGTACCGGACCCTGTTTCTTTTTCTCCCAGTTTTTCAATCACGCGTCCGAGCTCATTTCAGGAATCAACCTGTTCGATTTCAAGAATCAACCTGTTCGATTTCAGCCTTAAATACCGAGCTTTAACACATTTTTCACGATAATCCGAGTTTCGGCGAATGCTGGTTTATGGCACACCGGCACCCCCAAATGTCTTCCGTTGGTGCTCAAACTTTGCGTGGCCGCTTTATCTGACCCGAGGAACTTTCTATGTGATTTCCGTAGAATTTTGTTCCGGGACCCGGAATCCCGAAAAACCGTGTATTATACTCTTCAATTTCAGCCGTTCGGAAGGTCGTACTGGACCCTATTTCTTTTTCTCCCTGTTTTTCAATCACGCGTCCGAGCTCATTTTGTAACAGCCCAAGGTAACCTGCTAACGTGATATTGTCCGCTCTGGGAGACACAACCCCCTCACGGCTTTAAAACGCGTCACATTAGGAAGAGGTAGCCACATGGTTATAAACCATGCTTCGTTCCCCTCTTCTACCGATGTGGGAAGGTCACCTTCCCTCCTCCCCAGAGGAGAAGGCAGCGTCCTCGTTGCCCACCGGCACAGGCCCCGGCTCTGATACCATTTGTAACAGCCCAAGGTAACCTGCTAACGTGATATTGTCCGCTCTGGGAGACACAACCCCCTCACGGCTTTAAAACGCGTCACATTAGGAAGAGGTAGCCACATGGTTATAAACCATGCTTCGTTCCCCTCTTCTACCGGGGCCTGTGCCGGTGGGCAGCGAGGACGCTGCCTTCTCCTCTGGGGAGGAGGGAAGGTGACCTTCCCACATCGGTAGAAGAGGGGAACGAGCTTTAACACATTTTTCACGATAGTCCGAGTTTCGGCGAATGCTGTTTTGTGGCACACTGGCACCCCTAAATGTTTTCCGTTGGTGCTCAAACTTTGCGTGACCGCTTTATCTGACCCTAGGAACTTTCTATGTGATTTCCGGAGAATTTTGTTCCGGGACCCCGGTATCTCGAAAAACCGTGTATTATACACTTCAATTGTAGCCATTCGGAAGGTCGTACCGGACCCTGTTTCTTTTTCTCCCAATTTTTCAGTCACGCGTCCGAGCTGATTTCAGGAATCAACCTGTTCGATTTCAGAATCAAATAACGAGCTTTAACACATTTTTCACGATAATCCGAGTTTTTCGGCGAATCTTTGGTTTGTACACCAAGCACCTCCAAATTTCTTCCGTTGGTGCTCAAACTTTGCGTGGCCGCTTTATCAGACCCGAGGAACTTTCAATGTGATTTCCGGGGAATTTTGTTCCAGGACCCTGGAATCCCGAAAAACCGTGTATTATACACTTCAATTTAAGCCGTTCGGAAGGTCGTACCGGACCCTGTTTTTTTTTTCTCCCTGTTTTACAATCACGCGTCCGAGCTCATTTCAGGAATCAACCTGTTCGATTTCAGGAATCAACCTGTTCGATTTCAGCCTCAAATAACGAGCTTTAACACATTTTTCACGATCATCCGAGTTTTGGCGAATGATGGTTTGTGGCACACCGGCACCCCCAAATGTCTTCCGTTGGTGCTCAAACTTTGCATGGCCGCTTTATCTGACCCAAGGAACTTTCTATGTGATTTCCGGAGAATTTTGTTCCGGGACCCCGGAATCCCGAAAAACCGTGTATTATACACTTCAATTTTAGCCGTTCGGGAGGTCGTACCGGAACCTGTTTATTTTTCTCCCTGTTTTTCAATCACGCGTCCGAGCTCATTTCAGGAATCAACCTATTCGATTTCAGGAATCAACCTGTTCGATTTCAGCCTCAAATAATGAGTTTTAACACATTTTTCATAATAATCCGAGTTTCGGCGAATGTTGGTTTGTGGCACACCGGCACCCCCAAATGTCTTCCGTTTGTGCTCAAACATTGCGTGGCCGCTTTATCTTACCCGAGGAACTTTCTATGTGATTTCCGGAGAATTTTGTTCCGGGACCCGGAATCCCGAAAAACCGTGTATTATACTCTTCAATTCCAGCCGTTCGGAAGGTCGTACCGGACCCTGTTTCTTTTTCTCACTGTTTTTCAATCACGCGTCCAAACTCATTTCAGGAATCAACCTGTTCGATTTCAGGAATCAACCTGTTCGATTTCAGCCTCAAATAACAAGCTTTAACACATTTTTCACGATAATCCGAGTGTCGGCGAATGCTGGTTTGTGGCACACCGGCACCCCCAAATGTCTTCCGTTGGTGCTCAAACGTTGCGTGGCCGCTTTATCTAACCCGAGGAACTTTCTATGTGATTTCCGGAGAGTTTTGTTCCGGGACCCCGGAATCCCGAAAAACCGTGTATTATACACTTCAATTTCAGCCGTTCGGAAGGTCGTACCGGACCCTGTTTCTTTTTCTCCAAGTTTTTCAATCACGTGTCCGAGCTCATTTCAGGAATCAACCTGTTCGATTTCAGCCTCAAATAACGAGCTTTAACACATTTTTCACGATAATCCGAGTTTCGGCGAATGCTGGATTGTGGCACACCGGCACCCCCAAATGTCTTCCGTTGGTGCTCAAACTTTGCGTGGCTGCTTTATCTAACCCGAGGAACTTTCTATGTGATTTCCGGAGAATTTTGTTCCGGGACCCCGGTATCCCGAAAAACCGTTTATTATACACTTCAATTTCAGCCGTTCGGAAGGTTGTACCAGACCCTGTTTCTTTTTCTCCCAGTTTTTCAATCACGCGTCCGAGCTCATTTCAGGAATTAACCTGTTCGATTTCAGGAATCAACCTGATCGATTTCAGCCTTAAATAACGAGCTTTAACACATTTTTTACGATAATCCGAGTTTCGGCGAATGCTGGTTTGTGGCACACCGACACCCCCAAATGTCTTCCGTTGGTGCTCAAACTTTGCGTGGCCGCTTTATCTGACCCGAGGAATTTTCTATGTGCTTTCTGGAGAATTTTGTTCCGGGACCTGGAATCCCGAAAAACCGTGTATTATACTCTTCAATTTCAGCCGTTCGGAAGGTCGTACCGGACCCTGTTTCTTTTTCTCCCTGTTTTTCAATCACGCGTCTGAGCTCATTTCAGGAATCAACCTGTTCGATTTCAGGAATCAACATGTTCGATTTCAGCCTCAAGTAACAAGCTTTAACACATTTTTCACGATAATTCGAGTTTCGGCGAATGTTGGTTTGTGGCACACCGGCACCCCCAAATGTCTTCCGTTGGTGCTCAAACTTTGCGTGGCCGCTTTATCTGACCCGAGGAACATTCTATGTGATTTCCGGAGAATTTTGTTCCGGGACCCCGGAATCCCGAAAAACCGTGTATTACACCTTCAATTTCAGCCGTTCGGAAGATTGTACCGGACCCTATTTCTTTTTCTCCCTGTTTTTCAATCACGCGTCCGAGCTCATTTCAGGAATCAACCTGTTCGATTTCAGGAATCAACCTGATCGATTTCAGCCTCAAATAACGAGCTTTAACACATTTTTCACGATAGTCCGAGTTTGGCGAATCTTTGTTTTGTGGCACACCGGCACCCCTAAATGTCTTCCGTTGGTGCTCAAACTTTGCGTGACCGATTTATCTGACCCTAGGAACTTTCTATGTGATTTCCGGAGAATTTTGTTCCGGGACCCCGGTATCTCGAAAAACCGTGTATTATACAATTCAATTGTAGCCATTCGGAAGGTCGTACCGGACCCTATTTCTTTTTCTCCCTGTTTTTCAATCACGCGTCCGAGCTCATTTCAGGAATCAACCTGTTCGATTTCAGCCTCAAATAACGAGCTTTAACACATATTTCACGATAATCCGAGTTTCGGCGAATGCTGGATTGTGGCACACCGGCACCCCCAAATGTCTTCCGTTGGTGCTCAAAATTTGCGCGGCCGATTTATTTGACCTGAGGAACATTCTATTTGATTTCCGGAGAATTTTATTCCACGACCCCGGAATCCCGAAAAACCGTGTATTATACACTTCAATTTCAGCCGTTCGGAAGGTCGTACCGGACCCTGTTTATTTTTCTCCCTGTTTTTCAATCACGCGTCCGAGTTCATTTCAAGAATCAACCTGTTCGATTTCAGGAATCAACCGGTTCGATTTCAGCCTCAAATAACGAGGTTTAACACATTTTTCACGATAATCCGAGTTTCGGCAAATGCTGGTTTGTGGCACACCGGCACCCCCAAATGTCTTCCGTTGGTGCTCAAACTTTGCGTGGCCACTTTATCTGACCCGAGGAACTTTCTATGTGATTTCCGGAGAATTTTGTTCCGGGACTCGGAATCCCGAAAAACCGTGTATTATATTCTTCAATTTCAGCCGTTCGGAAGGTCGTACCGGACCCTGTTTCTTTTTCTCCCTGTTTTTCAATCACGCGTCCGAGCTCATTTCAGGAATCAACCTGTTCGATTTCAGCCTCAAATAACAAGCTTTAACACATTTTTCACGATAATCCGAGTTTCGGCGAATGCTGGTTTGTGGCAAACCGGCACCCCCAAATGTCTTCCGTTGGTGCTCAAACGTTGCGTGGCCGCTTTATCTAACCTAAGGAACTTTCTATGTGATTTCCGGAGAATTTTGTTCCGGGACCCCGGTATCTCGAAAAACCGAGTATTATACAATTCAATTGTAGCCATTCGGAAGGTCGTACCGGACCCTATTTCTTTTTCTCCCTGTTTTTCAATCACGCGTCCGAGCTCATTTCAGGAATCAACCTGTTCGATTTCAAGAATCAACCTGTTCGATTTCAGCCTTAAATACCGAGCTTTAACACATTTTTCACGATAATCCGAGTTTCGGCGAATGCTGGTTTATGGCACACCGGCACCCCCAAATGTCTTCCGTTGGTGCTCAAACTTTGCGTGGCCGCTTTATCTGACCCGAGGAACTTTCTATGTGATTTCCGTAGAATTTTGTTCCGGGACCCGGAATCCCGAAAAACCGTGTATTATACACTTCAATTTCGGTACCGTTCGGAAGGTAAATCTTGGACCCTATTTCTTTTTCTCCCTGTTTTTCAATCACGCGTCCGAGCTCATTTCAGGAATCAACCTATTCGATTTCAGGAATCAACCTGTTCGATTTCAGCCTCAAATAACAAGCTTTAACACATTTTTCACGATAATCCGAGTTTCGGCGAATGTTGGTTTGTGGCACACCGGCACCCCCCCAAATGTCTTCCGTTGGTGCTCAAACTTTGCGTGACCGCTTTATCTGACCTGAGGAACTTTCTATGTGATTTCCGGAGAATTTTGTTCCGGGACCCCGGTATCCCGAAAAACCGTGTATTATACACTTCAATTTCAGCCGTTCGGAAGGTTGTACCGGACCCTATTTCTTTTTCTCCCTGTTTTTCAATCACGCGTCCGAGCTCATTTCAGGAATCAACCTGTTTGATTTCAGCCTTAAATAACGAGCTTTAACACATTTTTCACGATAATCCGTGTTTCGGCGAATGCTGGTTTGTGGCACACCGACACCCCCAAATGTCTTCCGTTGGTGCTCAAACTTTGCGTGGCCGCTTTATCTGACCCGAGCAATTTTCTATGTGATTTCCGGAGAATTTTGTTCCGGGACCCGGAATCCCGAAAAACCGTGTATTACACACTTCAATTTCAGCCGTTCGGAAGATTGTACCGGACCCTATTTCTTTTTCTCCCTGTTTTTCAATCACGCGTCCGAGCTCATTTCAGGAATCAACCTGTTCGATTTCAGGAATCAACCTGATCGATTTCAGCCTCAAATAACGAGCTTTAACACATTTTTCACGATAGTCCGAGTTTCGGCGAATGCTGTTTTGTGGCACACTGGCACCCCTAAATGTCTTCCGTTGGTGCTCAAACTTTGCGTGACCGCTTTATCTGACCCTAGATACTTTCTATGTGATTTCCGGAGAATTTTGTTCCGGGACCCCGGTATCTCGAAAAACCGTGTATTATACACTTCAATTGCAGCCATTCGGAAGGTCGTACCGGACCCTGTTTCTTTTTCTCCCAATTTTTCAGTCACGCGTCCGAGCTGATTTCAGGAATCAACCTGTTCGATTTCAGAATCAAATAACGAGCTTTAACACATTTTTCACGATAATCCGAGTTTTTCGGCGAATGCTGGTTTGTGGCACACCGGCACCTCCAAATTTCTTTCGTTGGTGCTCAAACTTTGCGTGGCCGCTTTATCAGACCCGAGGAACTTTCGATGTGATTTCCGGGGAATTTTGTTCCAGGACCCCGGAATCCCGAAAAACCGTGTATTATACACTTCAATTTAAGCCGTTCGGAAGGTCGTACCGGACCCTGTTTTTTTTTTTCTCCCTGTTTTACAATCACGCGTCCGAGCTCATTTCAGGAATCAACCTGTTCGATTTCAGCCTCAAATAACGAGCTTTAACACATTTTTCACGATCATCCGAGTTTTGGCGAATGATGGTTTGTGGCACACCGGCACCCCCAAATGTCTTCCGTTGGTGCTCAAACTTTGCATGGCCGCTTTATCTGACCCAAGGAACTTTCTATGTGATTTCCGGAGAATTTTGTTCCGGGACCCCGGAATCCCGAAAAACCGTGTATTATACACTTCAATTTTAGCCGTTCGGGAGGTCGTACCGGAACCTGTTTATTTTTCTCCCTGTTTTTCAATCACGCGTCCGGGCTCATTTCAGGAATCAACCTATTCGATTTCAGGAATCAACCTGTTCGATTTCAGCCTCAAATAACGAGTTTTAACACATTTTTCATAATAATCCGAGTTTCGGCGAATGTTGGTTTGTGGCACACCGGCACCCCCAAATGTCTTCCGTTGGTGCTCAAACTTTGCGTGGCCGCTTTATCTTACCCGAGGAACTTTCTATGTGATTTCCGGAGAGTTTTGTTCCGTGACCCCGGAATCCCGAAAAACCGTGTATTATACAACTTCAATTTCAGCCGTTCGGAAGGTCGTACCGGACCCTGTTTTTTTTTCTCCCAGTTTTTCAATCACGTGTCCGAGCTCATTTCAGGAATCAACCCGTTCGATTTCAGAATCAAATAACGAGCTTTAACACATTTTTCACGATAATCCGAGTTTTTCGGCGAATGCTGGTTTGTGGCACACCGGCACCCCCAAATTTCTTCCGTTGGTGCTCAAACTTTGCGTGGCCGCTTTATCTGAACCGAGGAACTTTCGATGTGATTTCCGGGGAATTTTGTTCCGGGACCCCGGAATCCCGAAAAACCGTGTATTATACACTTCAATTTAAGCCGTTAGGAAGGTCGTACCGGACCTTGTTTTTTTTTCTCCCTGTTTTACAATCACGCGTCCGAGCTCATTTCAGGAATCAACCTGTTCGATTTCAGCCTCAAATAACGAGCTTTAACACATTTTTCACGATAATCCGAGTTTTGGCGAATGCTGGTTTGTGGCACACCGGCACCCCCAAATGTCTTCCGTTGGTGCTCAAACTTTGTATGGCCGCTTTATCTGACCCAAGGAACTTTCTATGTGATTTCCGGAGAATTTTGTTCCGGGACCCCGGAATCCCGAAAAACCGTGTATTATACACTTCAATTTTAGCCGTTCGGGAGGTCGTACCGGACCCTATTTCTTTTTCTCCCTGTTTTTCAATCACGCGTTCGAGCTCATTTCAGGAATCAACCTATTCGATTTCAGGAATCAACCTGTTCGATTTCAGCCTCAAATAACGAGTTTTAACACATTTTTCATGATAAGCCGAGTTTCGGCGAATGTTTGTTTGTGGCACACCGGCACCCCCAAATGTCTTCCGTTGGTGCTCAAACTTTGCGTGGCCGCTTTATCTGACCCGAGGAACTTTCTATGTGATTTCTGGAAAATTTTGTTCGGACCTGATTCAGAAAAACCGTGTATTACACACTTCAATTTCAGCCGTTCGGAAGGTCGTACCGGACCCTGTTTCTTTTTCTCCCTGTTTTTCAATCACGCGTCCGAACTCATTTCAGGAATCAACATGTTCGATTTCAGCCTCAAATAACAAGTTTTAACACATTTTTCACGATAATCCGAGTTTCGGCGAATGCTGGTTTGTGGCACACCGGCACCCCCAAATTTCTTCCGTTGGTGCTCAAACTTTGCGTGACCGCTTTATCTGACCCGAGGAACTTTCGATGTGATTTCCGGGGAATTTTGTTCCGGGACCCCGGAATCCCGAAAAACCGTGTATTATACACTTCAATTTAAGCCGTTAGGAAGGTCGTACCGGACCCTGTTTTTTTTTTTCTCCCTGTTTTTCAATCACGCGTCCGAGCTCATTTCAGGAATCAACCTGTTCGATTTTAGGAATCAACCTGTTCGTTTTCAGCCTCAAATAAAAAGTTTTAACACATTTTTCACGATAATCCGAGTTTCGGCGAATGCCGGTTTGTGGCACACCGACACCCCCAAATGTCTTCCGTTGGTGCCAAACTTTGCGTGGCCGCTTTATCTGACCCGAGGAACTTTCTATGTGATTTCTGGAGAATTTTGTTCCGGGACCCCGGAATCCCGAAAAACCGTGTATTATACACTTCAATTTCAGCCGTTCGAAAGGTCGTACCGGACCCAGTTTCTTTTTCTTTCTGTTTTTAAATCACGCGTCCGAGCTCATTTCAGGAATCAACCTGTTCGATTTCAGGAATCAACCTGTTCGATTTCATCCTCAAATAACGAGCTTTAACACATTTTTCACGATAATCAGAGTTTTTCGGCGAATGCTGGTTTGTGGCACACCGACACCCCCAAATGTCTTCCGTTGGTGCTCAAACTTTGTCTGGCCGCTTTATCTGACCCGAGGAGCTTTCTATGTGATTTCCGGAGAATTTTTTTCCGGGACCCCGAAATCCCGAAAAACCGTGTATAACACTTCAATTTTAGCCGTTCGGGAGGTCGTACCGGACCCTGTTTTTTTTTCTCCCTGTTTTTCAATCACGCGTCCGAGCTCATTTCAGGAATCAACATGTTCGATTTCAGGAATCAATCTGTTCGATTTCAGCCTCAAATAACGAGTTTTAACACATTTTTCACGATAATCCGAGTTTCGGCGAATGCCGGTTTGTGGCACACCGACACCCCCAAATGTCTTCCGTTGGTGCTCAAACTTTGCATGGCCGCTTTATCTGACCCGAGGAACTTTCTATATGATTTCTGGAGAATTTTGTTCCGGGACCCCGGAATCCCGAAAAACCGTGTATTATACACTTCAATTTCAGCCGTTCGGAAGGTCGTACCGGACCCAGTTTCTTTTTCTTTCTGTTTTTAAATCACGCGTCCGAGCTCATTTCAGGAATCAACCTGTTCGATTTCAGGAATCAACCTGTTCGATTTCATCCTCAAATAACGAGCTTTAACACATTTTTCACGATAATCAGAGTTTTTCGGCGAATGCTGGTTTGTGGCACACCGGCACCCCCAAATGTCTTCCGTTGGTGCTCAAACTTTGCGTGGCCGCTTTATCTGACCCGAGGAATTTTCTATGTGCTTTCTGGAGAATATTTTTCCGGGACCCGGAATCCCGAAAAACCGTGTATTATACTCTTCAATTTCAGCCGTTCGGAAGGTCGTACCGGACCCTGTTTCTTTTTCTCCCTGTTTTTCAATCACGCGTCTGAGCTCATTTCAGGAATCAACCTGTTCGATTTCAGGAATCAACATGTTCGATTTCAGCCTCAAGTAACAAGCTTTAACACATTTTTCACGATAATTCGAGTTTCGGCGAATGCTGGTTTGTGGCACACCGACACCCCCAAATGTCTTCCGTTGGTGCTCAAACTTTGTCTGGCCGCTTTATCTGACCCGAGGAACTTTCTATGTGATTTCCGGAGAATTTTGTTCCGGGACCCCGAAATCCCGAAAAACCGTGTATTATACACTTCAATTTGCCGTTCAAGAAGATCGACGGACCAGTTTCTTTTTCTTTCTGTTTTTAAATCACGCGTCCGAGCTCATTTCAGGAATCAACCTGTTCGATTTCAGAAATCAACCTGTTCGATTTCATCCTCAAATAACGAGCTTTAACACATTTTTCACGATAATCAGAGTTTTTCGGCGAATGCTGGTTTGTGGCACACCGGCACCCCCAAATGTCTTCCGTTGGTGCTCAAACTTTGTCTGGCCGCTTTATCTGACCCGAGGAACTTTCTATGTGATTTCCGGAGAATTTTGTTCCGGGACCCCGAAATCCCAAAACCGTGTATTACACTTCAATTTCAGCCGTTCGGAAGGTCGTACCGGACCCTGTTTTTTTTTCTCCCTGTTTTTCAATCACGCGTCCGAGCTCATTTCAGGAATCAACATGTTTGATTTCAGGAATCAACCTGTTCGATTTCAGCCTTAAATAACGAGCTTTAACACATTTTTCACGACAATCCGAATTTCGGCGAATGCTGGCTTGTGGCACACCGGCACCCCCAAATGTCTTCCGTTGGTGCTCAATATTTGCGTGGCCGCTTTATCTGACCCGAGGAACTTTCTATGTGATTTCTGGAGAATTTTGTTCCGGGACCCCGGAATCACGAAAAACCGTGTATTATACACTTCAATTTCAGCCGTTCGGAAGGTCGTACCGGACCCTGTTTCTTTTTCTCCCTGTTTTTAAATCACGCGTCCAAGCTCATTTCAGGAATCAACCTGTTCGATTTCGGGAATCAACCTGTTCGATTTCATCCTCAAATAACGAGCTTTAACACATTTTTCACGATAATCAGAGTTTTTCGGCGAATGCTGGTTTGTGGCACACCGGCACCCCCAAATGTCTTCCGTTGGTGGTCAAACTTTGCGTGGCCGCTTTATCTGCCCCGATGAACTTTCTATGTGATTTCCGGATAATTTTGTTCCGGGACTCCGGAATCCCGAAAAACCGTGTATTATAAACACTTCAATTTCAGCCGTTCGGAAGGTCATACCGGACCCTGTTTCTTTTTCTCCCTGTTTTTCAATCACGCGTCCGAGCTCATTTCAGTAATAAACATGTTCGATTTCAGGAATCAACCTGTTCGATTTCAGCCTCAAATAACGAGCTTTAACACATTTTTCACGATAATCCGAGTTTTTCGGCGAATGCTGGTTTGTGGCACACCGGCACCCCCAAATTTCTTCCGTTGGTGCTCAAACTTTGAGTGGCCGCTTTATCTGACCCGAGGAACTTTCGATGTGATTTCCGGGAATTTTGTTCCGGGACCCCGGAATCCCGAAAAACCGTGTATTATACACTTCAATTTCAGCCTTTCGGAAGGTCGTACCGGACCCTGTTTTTTTTTCTCCCTGTTTTTCAATCACGCGTCCGATCTCATTTCAGGAATCAACCTGTTCGATTTCAGGAATCAACCTGTTCGATTTCATCCTCAAATAACGAGCTTTAACACATTTTTCACGATAATCAGAGTTTTTCGGCGAATGCTGGTTTGTGGCACACCGGCACCCCCAAATGTCTTCCGTTGGTGGTCAAACTTTGCGTGGCCGCTTTATCTGCCCCGAGGAACTTTCTATGTGATTTCCGGATAATTTTGTTCCGGGACCCCGGAATCCCGAAAAACCGTGTATTATATACACTTCAATTTCAGCCGTTCGGAAGGTCGTACCGGACCCTGTTTCTTTTTCTTCCTGTTTTTCAATCACGCGTCCGAGCTCATTTCAGGAATAAACATGTTCGATTTCAGGAATCAACCTGTTCGATTTCAGCCTCAAATAACGAGCTTTAACACATTTTTCACGACAATCCGAATTTCGGCGAATCGTCAAGCCAGGCACACCGGCACCCCCAAATGTCTTCCGTTGGTGCTCAATATTTGCGTGGCCGCTTTATATGACCCGAGGAACTTTCTATGTGATTTACGGAGAATTTTGTTCCGGAATCCCGAAAAACCGTGTATTATACACTTCAATTTCGTAGTTCGGAAGGTAAACTGGGACCCTGTTTCTTTTTCTCCCTGTTTTTAAATCACGCGTCCAAGCTCATTTCAGGAATCAACCTGTTCGATTTCAGGAATCAACCTGTTCGATTTCAACCTTAAATAACAAGCTTTAACACATTTTTCACGATAATCCGAGTTTTTCGGCGAATGCTGGTTTGTGGCACACCGGCGCCCCCAAATGTCCTCCGTTGGTGCTCAAACTTTGCGTGGCCGCTTTATCTGACCCGAGGAACTTTCGATGTGATTTCCGAGGAATTTTGTTCCGGGACCCCGGAATCCCGAAAAACCGTGTAATATACACTTCAATATTAGCCGTTCGGAAGGTCGTACCGGACCCTGTTTCTTTTTCTCCCTGTTTTTCAATCACGCGTCCGAGCTCATTTCATGAATCAACCTGTTCGATTTCAGCCTCAAATAACGAGCTTTAACACATTTTTCACGATAATCCGAGTTTAATGAATCTTTGGTTTCAGGCACACCAAGCACCCCCAAATGTCTTCCGTTGGTGCTCAAACTTTGCGTAGCCGCTTTATCTGACCCGAGGAACTTTCTATGTGATTTCCAGAGAATTTTGTTCCGGGACCCCGGAATCCCGAAAAACCGTGTATTATACACTTCAATTTCAGCCGTTCGGAAGGTCGTACCGGACCCTGTTTCTTTTTCTCCCTATTTTTCAATCATGCGTCCGAGCTTATTTCAGGAATCAACCTGTTCGATTTCAGCCTCAAATAACGAGCTTTAACACATTTTTCACGATAATCCGAGTTTCGGCGAATGCTGGTTGGTGGCACACCGGCACCCCCAAATGTCTTCCGTTGGTGCTCAAACTTTGCGTATCCGCTTTATCTGACCCGAGGAACTTTCTATATGATTTCCGGAGAATTTTGTTCCGGGACCCCGGAATCCCGAAAAACCGTGTATTATACACTTCAATTTCAGCCGTTCGGAAGGTCGTGCCGGACCATGTTTCTTTTTCTCCCTGTTTTTCAATCACGCGTCCGAGCTCATTTCAGGAATCAACCTGTTCGATTTCAGCCTCAAATAACGAGCTTTAACACATTTTTCACGATAATCCGAGTTTTTCGGCGAATGCTGGTTTGTGGCACACCTGCACCCCCAAATGTCTTCCGTTGGTGCTCAAACTTTGCGTGGCCGCCTTATCTGACCCGAGGAACTTTCTATGTGATTTCCGGAGAATTTTGTTCCGGGACCCCGGAATCCCGAAAAACCGTGTATAACACTTCAATTTTAGCCGTTCGGGAGGTCGTACTAGACCCTGTTTCTTTTTCTCCCTGTTTTTCAATCACGCGTCCGAGCTCATTTCAGGAATCAACCTGTTCGATTTCAGGAATCAATCTGTTCGATTTCAGCCTCAAATAACGAGTTTTAACACATTTTTCACGATAATCCGAGTTTCGGCGAATGCTGGTTTGTGGCACACCGACACCCTCAAATGTCTTCCGTTGGTGCTCAAACTTTGCGTGCCCGCTTTATCTGACCCGAGGAAATTTCTATGTGATTTCTGGAGAATTTTGTTCAGGGACCCCGGAATCCCAAAAACCGTGTTTTATACTCTTCAATTTGATCGTTCGGAAGGTCGTACCGGACCCTGTTTTTTTTCTTCCTGTTTTTCAATCACGCGTCCGAGCTCATTTCAGGAATTAACCTGTTCGATTTCAGGAATCAACCTGTTCGATTTCAGCCTCAAATAACGAGCTTTAACACATTTTTCACGATAATCCGAGTTTCGGCGAATGCTGGTTTGTGGCACACCGGCATCCCCAAATGTCTTCCGTTGGTGCTCAAACTTTGCATGACCGCTTTATCTGACCCGAGGAACTTTCTATGTGATTTCTGGAGAATTTTGTTCTGGGACCCCGGAATCCCGAAAAACCGTGTATAACACTTCAATTTTAGCCGTTCGGGAGGTCGTACCGGACCCTATTTTTTTTTCTCCCTGTTTTTCAATCACGCGTCCGAGCTCATTTCAGGAATCAACCTGTTCGATTTCAGGAATCAATCTTTTCGATTTCAGCCTCAAATAACGAGTTTTAACACATTTTTCACGATAATCCGAGTTTGGCGAATCTTTGGTTTCAGGCACACCGGCACCCCCAAATGTCTTCCGTTGGTGCTCAAACTTTGCGTGGCCGCCTTATCTGACCCGAGGAACTTTCTATGTGATTTCCGGAGAATTTTGTTCCGGGACCCCGGAATCCCGAAAAACCGTGTATAACACTTCAATTTTAGCCGTTCGGGAGGTCGTACTAGACCCTGTTTCTTTTTCTCCCTGTTTTTCAATCACGCGTCCGAGCTCATATCAGGAATCAAACTGTTCGATTTCAGGAATCAATCTGTTTGATTTCAGCCTCAAATAACGAGTTTTAACACATTTTTCACGATAATCCGAGTTTCGGCGAATGCTGGTTTGTGGCACACCGACACCCCCAAATGTCTTCCGTTGGTGCTCAAACTTTGCATGACCGCTTTATCTTACCCGAAGAACTTTCTATGTGATTTCCGGAGAATTTTATTCCGGGACCCCGGAATCCCGAAAAACCGTGTATAACACTTCAATTTTAGCCGTTCGGGAGGTCGTACCGGACCCTGTTTTTTTTTTCCTCCTTGTTTTTCAATCACGCGTCCGAGCTCATTTCAGGAATCAACCTGTTCGATTTCAGGAATCAATCTGTTCGATTTCAGCCTCAAATAACGAGTTTTAACACATTTTTCACGATAATCCGAGTTTCGGCGAATGCTGGTTTGTGGCACACCGACACCCCCAAATGTCTTCCGTTGGTGCTCAAACTTTGCGTGGCCGCTTTATCTGACGCGAGGAACTTTCTATGTGATTTCTGGAGAATTTTGTTCCGGAATCCCGAAAAACCGTGTATTATACACTTCAATTTCAGCCGTTCGGAAGGTCGTACCAGACCCTGTTTCTTTTTCTCCCTGTTTTTAAATCATGCGTCCGAGCTCATTTCAGGAATCAACCTGTTCGATTTCAGGAATCAACCTTTTCGATTTCAGCCTGAAATAACGAGTTTTAACACATTTTTCACAATAATCCGAGTTTCGGCGAATGCTGGTTTGTGGTACACCGACACCCCCATATGTCTTCCGTTGGTGCTCAAACTTTGCGTGGCTTCTTTATCTGACCCGAGGAACTTTCTATGTAATTTCCGGAGAATTTTGTTCCAGGACCCCGAAATCCCGAAAAACCGTGTATCACTTCAATATTAGCCGTTCGGAAGGTCGTACCGGACCCTGTTTCTTTTTCTCCCTTTTTTTCAATCACGCGTCCGAGCTCATTTCAGGAATCAACCTGTTCGATTTCAGCCTCAAATAACGAGCTTTAAGACATTTTTCACGATAATCCGAGTTTCGGCGAATGCTAGTTTGTGGCACACCGGCACCCCCAAATGTCTTCCTTTGGTGCTCAATATTTGCGTGGCCACTTTATCTGACCCGAGGAACTTTCTATGTAATTTCCGGAGAATTTTGTTCCGGGACCCCGAAATCCCGAAAAACCGTGTATTATACACTTCAATTGTACTGTTCGGAAGGTCGACTGAGGACCTGTTTCTTTTTCTCCCTATTTTACAATCATGCGTCCGAGCTTATTTCAGGAATCAACCTGTTCGAATTCAGCCTCAAATAACGAGCTTTAACACATTTTTCACGATAATCCGAGTTTTTCGGCGAATCTTTGGTTTTCAGGCACACCGGCACCCCCAAATTTCTTCCGTTGGTGCTCAAACTTTGAGTGGCCGCTTTATCTGACCCGAGGAACTTTCGATGTGATTTCCGGGAAATTTTGTTCCGGGACCCCGGAATCCCGAAAAACCGTGTATTATACACTTCAATTTCAGCCTTTCGGAAGGTCGTACCGGACCCTGTTTTTTTTTCTCCCTGTTTTTCAATCACGCGTCCGATCTCATTTCAGGAATCAACCTGTTCGATTTCAGGAATCAACCTGTTCGATTTCATCCTCAAATAACGAGCTTTAACACATTTTTCACGATAATCAGAGTTTTTCGGCGAATGCTGGTTTGTGGCACACCGGCACCCCCAAATGTCTTCCGTTGGTGGTCAAACTTTGCGTCTCCGCTTTATCTGCCCCGAGGAACTTTCTATGTGATTTCCGGATAATTTTGTTCGGGACGGAATCCGAAAAACCGTGTATTATATACACTTCAATTTCGGCCGTTCGGAAGGTAAATCGGACCCTGTTTCTTTTTCTTCTGTTTTTCAATCACGCGTCCGAGCTCATTTCAGGAATAAACATGTTCGATTTCAGGAATCAACTGTGCGATTTGACCTCAAATAACGAGCTTTAACACATTTTTCACGACAATCCAATTTTGCGAACGAATCAGGTGGCACACCGGCACCCCCAAATGTCTTCCGTTGGTGCTCAATATTTGCGTGGCCGCTTTATCTGACCCGAGGAACTTTCTATGTGATTTCTGGAGAATTTTGTTCCGGGACCCCGGAATCCCGAAAAACCGTGTATTATACACTTCAATTTCACTAGTTCGGAAGGTCGTAAATCGGACCTGTTTCTTTTTCTCCCTGTTTTTAAATCACGCGTCCAAGCTCATTTCAGGAATCAACCTGTTCGATTTCAGGAATCAACCTGTTCGATTTCAACCTTAAATAACAAGCTTTAACACATTTTTCACGATAATCCGAGTTTTTCGGCGAATGCTGGTTTGTGGCACACCGGCGCCCCCAAATGTCCTTCGTTCGTGCTCAAACTTTGCGTGGCCGCTTTATCTGACCCGAGGAACTTTCGATGTGATTTCCGAGGAATTTTGTTCCGGGACCCCGGAATCCCGAAAAACCGTGTATTATACACTTCAATATTAGCCGTTCGGAAGGTCGTACCGGACCCTGTTTCTTTTTCTTCCTTTTTTTCAATCACGCGTCCGAGCTCATTTCATGAATCAACCTGTTCGATTTCAGCCTCAAATAACGAGCTTTAACACATTTTTCACGATAATCCGAGTTTCGGCGAATGCTGGTTTGTGGCACACCGGCACCCCCAAATGTCTTCCGTTGGTGCTCAAACTTTGCGTGGCCGCTTTATCTGACCCGAGGAACTTTCTATGTGATTTCAGGAGAATTTTGTTCGGGAATCCCGAAAAACCGTGTATTATACACTTCAATTTCAGCCGTTCGGAAGGTCGTACCGGACCCTGTTTCTTTTTCTCCCTATTTTTCAATCATGCGTCCGAGCTTATTTCAGGAATCAACCTGTTCGATTTCAGCCTCAAATAACGAGCTTTAACACATTTTTCACGATAATCCGAGTTTCGGCGAATGCTGGTTGGTGGCACACCGGCACCCCCAAATGTCTTCCGTTGGTGCTCAAACTTTGCGTAGCCGCTTTATCTGACCCGAGGAACTTTCTATGTGATTTCCGGAGAATTTTGTTCCGGGATCCCGAAAAACCGTGTATTATACACTTCAATTTCAGCCGTTCGGAAGGTCGTGCCGGACCATGTTTCTTTTTCTCCCTGTTTTTCAATCACGCGTCCGAGCTCATTTCAGGAATCAACCTGTTCGATTTCAGCCTCAAATAACGAGCTTTAACACATTTTTCACGATAATCCGAGTTTTTCGGCGAATGCTGGTTTGTGGCACACCGGCACCCCCAAATGTCTTCCGTTGGTGCTCAAACTTTGCGTGGCCGCCTTATCTGACCCGAGGAACTTTCTATGTGATTTCCGGAGAATTTTGTTCCGGGACCCCGGAATCCCGAAAAACCGTGTATAACACTTCAATTTTAGCCGTTCGGGAGGTCGTACTAGACCCTGTTTCTTTTTCTCCCTGTTTTTCAATCACGCGTCCGAGCTCATTTCAGGAATCAACCTGTTCGATTTCAGGAATCAATCTGTTCGATTTCAGCCTCAAATAACGAGTTTTAACACATTTTTCACGATAATCCGAGTTTCGGCGAATGCTGGTTTGTGGCACACCGACACCCTCAAATGTCTTCCGTTGGTGCTCAAACTTTGCGTGCCCGCTTTATCTGACCCGAGGAAATTTCTATGTGATTTCTGGAGAATTTTGTTCCGGGACCCCGGAATCCCGAAAAACCGTGTTTTATACTCTTCAATTTCAGTCGTTCGGAAGGTCGTACCGGACCCTGTTTTTTTTCTTCCTGTTTTTCAATCACGCGTCCGAGCTCATTTCAGGAATTAACCTGTTCGATTTCAGGAATCAACCTGTTCGATTTCAGCCTCAAATAACGAGCTTTAACACATTTTTCACGATAATCCGAGTTTCGGCGAATGCTGGTTTGTGGCACACCGGCATCCCCAAATGTCTTCCGTTGGTGCTCAAACTTTGCATGACCGCTTTATCTGACCCGAGGAACTTTCTATGTGATTTCTGGAGAATTTTGTTCTGGGACCCCGGAATCCCGAAAAACCGTGTATAACACTTCAATTTTAGCCGTTCGGGAGGTCGTACCGGACCCTATTTTTTTTTCTCCCTGTTTTTCAATCACGCGTCCGAGCTCATTTCAGGAATCAACCTGTTCGATTTCAGGAATCAATCTTTTCGATTTCAGCCTCAAATAACGAGTTTTAACACATTTTTCACGATAATCCGAGTTTCGGCGAATGCTGGTTTGTGGCACACCGGCACCCCCAAATGTCTTCCGTTGGTGCTCAAACTTTGCGTGGCCGCCTTATCTGACCCGAGGAACTTTCTATGTGATTTCCGGAGAATTTTGTTCCGGGACCCCGGAATCCCGAAAAACCGTGTATAACACTTAAATTTTAGCCGTTCGGGAGGTCGTACTAGACCCTGTTTCTTTTTCTCCCTGTTTTTCAATCACGCGTCCGAGCTCATATCAGGAATCAAACTGTTCGATTTCAGGAATCAATCTGTTTGATTTCAGCCTCAAATAACGAGTTTTAACACATTTTTCACGATAATCCGAGTTTCGGCGAATGCTGGTTTGTGGCACACCGACACCCCCAAATGTCTTCCGTTGGTGCTCAAACTTTGCATGACCGCTTTATCTGACCCGAGGAACTTTCTATGTGATTTCCGGAGAATTTTATTCCGGGACCCCGGAATCCCGAAAAACCGTGTATAACACTTCAATTTTAGCCGTTCGGGAGGTCGTACCGGACCCTGTTTTTTTTTTCCTCCTTGTTTTTCAATCACGCGTCCGAGCTCATTTCAGGAATCAACCTGTTCGATTTCAGGAATCAACTGTTCGATTTCGGACCTCAAATAACGAGTTTTAACACATTTTTCACGATAATCCGAGTTTGGCGAATCTTTGGTTTGTGGCACACCGACACCCCCAAATGTCTTCCGTTGGTGCTCAAACTTTGCGTGGCCGCTTTATCTGACGCGAGGAACTTTCTATGTGATTTCTGGAGAATTTTGTTCCGGGACCCCGGAATCCCGAAAAACCGTGTATTATACACTTCAATTTCAGCCGTTCGGAAGGTCGTACCAGACCCTGTTTCTTTTTCTCCCTGTTTTTAAATCATGCGTCCGAGCTCATTTCAGGAATCAACCTGTTCGATTTCAGGAATCAACCTTTTCGATTTCAGCCTCAAATAACGAGTTTTAACACATTTTTCACAATAATCCGAGTTTCGGCGAATGCTGGTTTGTGGTACACCGACACCCCCAAATGTCTTCCGTTGGTGCTCAAACTTTGCGTGGCTGCTTTATCTGACCCGAGGAACTTTCTATGTATTTTCCGGAGAATTTTGTTCCAGGACCCCGGAATCCCGAAAAACCGTGTATCACTTCAATATTAGCCGTTCGGAAGGTCGTACCGGACCCTGTTTCTTTTTCTCCCTTTTTTTCAATCACGCGTCCGAGCTCATTTCAGGAATCAACCTGTTCGATTTCAGCCTCAAATAACGAGCTTTAACACATTTTTCACGATAATCCGAGTTTTGGCGAATCTTTGGTTTCAGGGCACACCGGCACCCCCAAATGTCTTCCGTTGGTGCTCAATCTTTGCGTGGCCGCTTTATCTGACCCGAGGAACTTGCTATGTGATTTCCGGAGAATTTTGTTCCGGGACCCCGGAATCACGAAAAACCGTGTATTACACACTTCAATTTCAGCCGTTCGGAAGGTCGTACCGGACCCTGTTTCTTTTTCTCCCTGTTTTTCAATCACTCGTCTGAGCTCATTTCAGGAATCAACCTGTTCGATTTCAATAATCAACCTGTTCGATTTCAGCCTCAAATAACGAGTTTTAACATTTTTCACGATAATCCGAGTTTCGGCGAATCTTTGGTTTTGGCACACCGGCACCCCCAAATGTCTTCCGTTGGTGCTCAAACTTTGCGTGGCCGCTTTATCGACCCGAGGAACTTTCTATGTGATTTTCGGAGAATTTTGTTAGGGATCCGGAATCCCAAAAACCGTGTATTATACACTTCAATTTGAGCCGTTCGGGAGGTCGTAACGGACCCTGTTTCTTTTTCTCCTTGTTTTTCAATCACGCGTCCGAGCTCATTTCGGGAATCAACTTTGTTCGATTTGACCTCAAATAACGAGTTTTAACACATTTTTCACGATAATCCGAGTTTCGGCGAATGCTGGTTTGTGGCATACCGGCACCCCCAAATGTCTTCCGTTGGTGCACAAACTTTGCGTGGCCGCTTTTTCTGACCCGAAGAACTTTCTATGTGATTTCCGGAGAATTTTGTTCCTGAACCCCGGAATCCCGAAAAACCGTGTATTCACTTCAATTTGTAGTTCGGAAGGTCGTAAATAGGACCTGTTTCTTTTTCTCCCTGTTTTTCAATCACGCGTCCGAGCTCATTTCAGGAATCAACCTGTTCGATTTCAGGAATCAACCTGTTCGATTTCAGCCTCAAATAACGAGCTTTAACACATTTTTCACGATAATCCGAGTTTCGGCGAATGCTGGTTTATGGCACACCGGCACCCCCAAATGTCTTCCGTTGGTGCTCAAACTTGCGTGGCCGCTTTATCTGACCCGAAGAACTTTCTATGTGATTTCCGGAGAATTTTGTTTCGGGACCCCGGAATTCCGAAAAACCGTGTATTATACTCTTCAATTTCAGCCGTTCGGAAGGTCGTACCGGACCCTGTTTCTTTTTTGTCCCTGTTTTTCAATCACGCGCCCGAGCTCATTTCAGGAATCAACCTGTTCGATACACGTTTTTCGGGATTCCAAGTTCCCGGAACAAAAATGTCCTTAAATCACACGGATTATTTTTCGGGTCAGACAAAGCGGCCTTACAAAATTTGAGGAGCAACAAATGACGTTTGAGGCTGCCGGTGTGCGATAAAACAGTCTAGGCATGCGCAAATTCTTGTTTCAAACAGCTACCTTTTGTCTGAAGTTTTAGACGGGCATATGTGACCATTTTATTTTTAAATGTAACTATAATGGTAGAGTCAGTGCTACCGCTTAAGTTACTTGTTTTTCAATAGTAGTCACATTCGGCTTTAAAATGGTTACAAAATCCCTGAAGCAAATAAGCAGAAACTACGTAGTGTTGTTTACTATCTGGTTGTCTTGTTTTCATTTTTATTCTTCTGCAATTAGTATCGTAATCAAACTTTAGAAGCAGTGGAATTGAAGGGAGTAATAGTACTCACTGAACTAAGCTCCCGAATCTCAACAAAGCCGACAAAATCTTTACTCAAGAAGGCCATGAGGTAAGCTCGAAAAACAATACTATGAATCCAAGATTCTCACTCGAAAAAAAGAGGTAAACGCAAAAAAATGAGTTGAGTCGGAGGGAGTAATGATCAAATGGGATCAGAGAAAACGAATTACTTAGGAATACAAAAAGAATTCTTTGGTACACAGCGATAAGCCGATTACAAATATAAAGGTAAAATAAGAGAGACCTACAAGTAACAATGGTATCAGGGATACAAACCCAATTAAACTGGTACGACTAGTACTCGCCTTAGTCGCCTACTCGGTACCTATTTCCCGGCTAGCAAGGAATCACTTCTCAAATCCAAATAACAGCCTATTAGTCTCTGGTAGTTTATTGCACAAAAATACAGTTGTAATGTCGAACTAGGGAACGAGATGAAGAGTGAAGATATACGAGACAATTAACAAGTATATAAAAAAAGAAGACTTAACCCAGGAAAATGACGTAATTATATTTCCTACCTCGGTTGCAGAAGCCGCGTCTAGCAAAGTCGACTCCAGTGGGTCAAGTAAAAGAAGTCCATCGATGATACCTTATTCTACCGTATCTGTGACGGGGAGCAAACCAGGCCGGATGCATCAGCACCAACAACGGCTAGATCACAAACAGCGCATATCTGGCCTTCTTGAGCTGGAACAAATCGTGAAGAACAGTAAGGACAAGAAACGTCTTTTTGGCCCCGGTAAATAGGAACATAGGTCGCTCCACAAACGACAAATGGATTCCTGAAGTCGTAATTCAACTGGGTGGAATCTTTCATGTTTCTCTCAGCAGCCTGGAGTACTTGTCGGGCTGTCTTTGCTTGCTTTTCAAAAGTGGGATTGGTGTCAAGAAGACGACGTGCAAAATTAGCAGCAGTTATGAGATTCCCGGCTTTGTAGCAGTTTGTCATGGCAGTGAGTAATGCAAGTCGCACGTGAGGCAATTGAAGGTTACAGTGAGTGAAGTATGCAGCCAGTTCCTGCTGGCGAACCGGGTCATCTTTCAGCTCTCTCCTCTTGAGCTCCATCTTCAACCCAAGAACGTACTCTTTGACGATGATGATTAATTCCTTGACTTCGTCAACCTCCCTTCGTGACTCAACCACTACCAACGGAATGCTGTGGAGTATATTGATGAATGTTCGGAGTGCGTCACTTAACTTCCCATCATTTGTTAGCTTATAGCCAGCTCTAAGTTTTTCCTCCAACTGAGAGAAGCCAAATACAAGAGCAGGTGGGCCCCTCACATTAGGGCTGGCTGACTCGTTCCAACCCCTCTCAAGCGCCAGGGAAATCACAGGTGCAGAAACGAATGCGAGCACGTAGGAATGACTTCCGGCAAATAGATCGACAAAAAGTTGCTTCATTGGGGTAAAGTTCTTGATGCCCAATTGCCTGTTAAGCAAACGCATAGCAGTATCAAAATTTCCCGCAGCAGCATGTTCAGCAGCAAGAGATGATTTGTTGGCCCATATTTGGCTGACGGGCATTCCTTGGGAAGGTGCGACAAAAACAAAAGTGCGGCCATTACTGGCCACCTTAGGAGTTTCAACCTCAGGAGGAAGGTCAAGATCCTCAAGGTCCCACCCTCCTTCGCCATCTTCAGGCACTCCCTCCTCTCCCTCCTCTTCATACAAGGCGGAAGAAATATCTCCGTTATCCACAATATCAAGGGTTTCACCCCACTCCTCTCCTGGATCTTCCTCGCCATCATCAGCTGCTTCCTGTCTTCCATATTCAAACCCGTCAAATATTCCCTTCATGACAGTCAGTAGAGGCCAGTTTGCAGCACAGCTTATGGGGCTAGGTGGCATCAAGAGGGATGGTGTTTTCCCCTTGGGCAACTCAGGTACATTATCCCCAAGTTCAGCAGCAAGACGATCGGCCACATCATCAAGCCCATGGGTTTTAGCAGTGACATAAGCAAGAGGAAGATGTCCCACGGTTTCTAGAATCTTAACACGCTCCTGGACGTCGCCCAGGTATAGAGCATTGTGGAACTGACCCATTACATTATTTTTAACCTCAGCAATTTTCAACATTTTGAACAATTTCTCTGCATTTCCAGTTATTAGATAAAGGAATGATAGCCTTTCGAAATTCTTTGTCTTTTGATATGCATACTCAACTATGTCTGTATTGCCTTGACGTAGTGCCTCAACACCCAACCTGTACCAATGATTCTTGTCGTCAATCACATTAGCTGAAGCAACAGCAACCTCAATATTACCACTCTCTAAGGCCAAGTTGAAGCGAGTCTTCTCGTCCTTGACAAAATGAAGAGCAACCTCTGGAAAACCTTTCTGCTGAAGATAAGCAATCATGGCTTGCCCACAAAGCTCTGAGCGCTTAATCATGCCCATGACCTGATCATATCTCTTTCTCAATAGGGATAGCTTAAAAAAGTATTCTGTTGCATCAATGGTGATATTACGATTCTTCCCATCTCGATCTAAACAGTAAATGTTGTTCCCCGTCACTTTTGTGATGTACAATGGCACATCAAGTGTTCTAATAATACCATTGTCCCCGTTGGGGAGGCAGTACTTCATATGATTCAGAGTTGTATAGATGAAAACACCATTATCGTCCCAAGCTCCACTCTTCACACGGATAGTTTCATGGAGTGTGCAACGGTGCTCAAGCGTCTTGGTGGCTATAATTATTGAATGCTTGCTTAACAAAGCAACGCTATCCATGTCAGTGGACCAGATGACGTATCTGACCAGAGTAGTTTGGAGTTCTCCAAGAATAAGCCTCTGCTGAAGGTCAAACACAACCACCCTATCCTCAGCTCTGCATAGTAAGCTACCTGTTAAAGGAATAACACATTAATAAGAATCCTATGAACTGCAGAATCTCAATATTGGATAGATCCCATCTTAACTGAAAAGGAGACGGGGGGAATAATACTACAGAATTTACCTGTTCCTGCATAAAATATAGCATCTGTAAGAACAGGAATGGCAACCTTCTTGACCAACTCATTCTTAAGGTTCTTCACTAACACTTGATTGCTGCTCCTCTCTAATACAGCAAACCTGTTCCGAGCAATAAAGACAGCTGAATTACCAAGACCTCTCTTTGCATCTTGCACAATGTCACCCCTACCCAATCCGTCCTTAGGCACCACATAGAGTTCATAAGATCCACCATCTATATCTGAAGCAATCAAAATAGCATTCTCTGTTGGACTATAAGAAAGAGTTCTTGGGCTTTGATTGAGTATGCTGCCACCAGGTCTTCTGATGGGGATGACTTGAGTATCCTTTTGGGTCGAGTACTCATATACACGTAAGAATCGATCTTTCACATAATACACAAGATCACCACTAACTGCAAAGGCAGGCCGTTCTCTTTCCAGCTTAAAGACAAGCATTCCACTATCATGACCAGCAGCGAAAAGATTCATCTCAGGATGAGCTGTAAGAATCCAAAAGCGATCATGCTCTCTCCTGAATGTCTGGAGACTACTTCGCTTAGTAGCGTCCCACACACGAATACTTTTGTCCTCGGAGTTTGATACAATAATATCTTGCCTCGCGTGGAATAGCACACAAGAGACATTGTTCATGTGCCCTCTCAAGGTGTCAACTTCCCAGGCTTTTGTATCTGCACGTAAATTAGGCAATGAATTCCATGTCAATCTCTAAACATCTATATTTTTTTCCTTAAACAAGTTAATAGAGTAGTATCTAAATTTAATCAACATGCAGCCACCAAGCATATCACAAGATATATCAATGTAAACTCATGCGTTTTAAAATAAAGTAGTATCTCTACAACTCAACCTATATTCACTGAGTGTTGCCTTGTATGTGAAACTTCTATTTAAAAGACTGCTACAACAAACTAAAAACAATCAAAAGAAACCAAAATCGAAAAGTTCAAATCATACCATTCATACGCCATATTTTCACCTGACGGTCATCAGCGCCAGACACAATCAAGGGAAGTGTCGGATGGAAAGAAGCCCAGTTGACTCCCCGATCATGACCCTCTAAGACATACTTAACAACAGCATCAACACCACCAAACAGATCTGTATTCATCTGACTCAGACGTAGAATGTCATCTGCTGGGGAAACCGTCTTTTTCCTCAAGGTGCTGATATCCCAAACTCGCACTGTCTGATCCAGTGAAGCAGAAACCACTAGGTCCTCCTTTGGGTGAAAGGAGGCACACATAACATAATGATTGTGACCGGTTAATACAGAGACACAAGTGCGTGACTGCCAGTTCCAAATCCTTATGGTCTGGTCATCACTAGTGCTGACAATCCAAGGATACTCATGGTGAAATTGGACAGTACGGATATAATCAAGATGTCCGAGAAGAGTAAATAGGCATCTATGCAATTTATAATTCCAAACTTTAATCTTGTAATCATCTCCTGCAAACCACCAAGTAAAATGATGTCATCACTTGTCAACTGATGAAAATAGTACAAACGAGATGCCACGAATCTTGACACAAAATGGAAAAATAGTACTTTTTCTTTGGTGGAAATCGTGGAATTAGAGAAACTACTACACAACAGCAGGATCTACTGGACGGAGGCGATTGACAAAGCATATGAAAACCTTCTTCTCCTTCCGATACATTCATACAACATAGGACCAGACGTCTGAAAGACCAAGGACAAATCTTTCGCCGTCTAGTGAAATCTAAAGCTTTAGCAGCTTACCTAACATAAGAGCAATTTGTGAGCAAAAAACAACCACAACATGCTACACTTGATCCACTAGTATATTGATGGCATCAAGCTTTCTATATCATTGGCAGAGCAACGATACACTATCCTAGCAATGGTACACTATCCAAGCTTACCGTCATCACTAAAACTCATCAATTACAACGTGGAAATCTCAAGTAAGACAATAGTTAAATCTATCAATCCAAATATTCATCAAAACTAATGTGCAACACGCCCAAATCAAACTGAAGATCATCTACATTTCTTTTCACACTAAACTAAATACAAGCGTGTGCGACAAAAACTCCTGATTTAGAATCATTGATTAAAGTACGATAAAGTGGATCCGATACAACTACATGCAATTCTAAAAGCATACACTCCTTTTCCACCAAAAAAACTGTTATGGAAAATGAACCATTTGACTCTAATATGTACATATCAGCTAACTACACTTATTGATTTGAACCAATACCGCTAGCATATATGATCAATCATCGTCACATGACCTAAATACTACGGAGTAACAAATTAAACAAAAACTACACGATAATCAATTAAAGCACAGCAATGCAGATTAACTACACGAAGCAATCAAAATACAACCACATATACGTATTCAATCATCATCACATGAACAACAACACCACAATATATTAAACCACAGCAATGCAGATCAACTATACTAATGGAACAAAAAACAACTGACAAATATATGTGTCAAGAATGAAGAAACCATCTCAACCAAAAGCTTAAGCTAATGGTTGGAGTCTTAAGATCGGTTTTATACTCTAACACGCCCCCTCACACGAATTCCTTTCGGGCTTGGAAGTGTGGATGCAATGGCTAATATTCCACTTTAGAATTGAGGGGGTGGGATTCGAACCCGTGACCTTTTGGTCACATTGGCTCTAATACCATGTCAAAAACCATTTCAACCAAAAGCTTAAGTTAATGGTTGGAGTCTCAAGATCGGTTTTATACTCTAACAATATGTTCAATCATTATCACATGAACAAAAAAACAAACAAATCAAACAACAACAACAACAACAACAGGATCACCAATTAAAGCTCAGCAATGCACATCACGACACTGATTAAACTAAATACAACTACACAAATATTCAATCATCATCACAAAATGAACAAATTAAACTACTACACTATAACAGTATAACCGATTAAACCACAGCAATGCAGATCAAATACACTAATCGAAAAAAATACACCTACACATATATATTCAATCGTCTCCACACGTCCGAAAAACGAACAAATCAAACAGCAACAACCGATTAGGCCACAACAATGCAGATCAACTACACTAATCGAACCAAAATACAACTAACACGGCTTTGATCCATCATCTTCACATGACCGAAAAGCGAACAAACTAAACAACAACAATAACGCGATAATCGATCGAATCATAGCAATGCAGATCAAACAAAAAAGCCGAAAACGACGAAAAATACCTCCAGAAACAAAAAGAGGCTGAGAATTATGAAAATGAACAGCGCGAACAGGACCGTCATGTTCATCAAATCGATCAATAAGAGTTCCCATACGATAATCCCATAATTGAATAACACCGCTATGTAAACTCGCCAAGATCCATGGCCTTTTCGGATGAAAACTCAATCCTTTCACTCTATTACTCTTCGTTTCAAATTTCGTCAACATTTTTCCGCTTTTTCTTCAATCAAATCAAATACCTGAAAAATCAACAATCAATCAATTAAGATCATAACGTAGAAATTGTTGATTAGTGTGATTAATTGAGATGATTAAGGAGTGAGATTAGTACCTTAGATCTGAGATTGATAATTGTTAATTGTAAATTACTTGATTAATTTGGGGAACTGGAGTTTAGAAAGAGAGGGGAAGAAGACAGAGATGGAGATGGAGATGGAGATGGAGAAGGAGCGCGGGGTGTTAAGGTAGCATGTTTAGATCTGATTTGCTCATTTATTTTGTTTTGTATGTGTTTTTTTTAATCTCGGATTTTCGGATTCATTTTCGTGTCTCATCTTGTGTTCTAATTCTCCATTTGACACGTACGCACTCAGGATCAAAAGTAATTGGGTATATATAATCAGAGGATTATGTGTAAGCAAACGAAGGTAGTCGGACATAAGATAGTACACGAAAATAGGACAGATGCTCCATATTCGACTTTTTGTTTAGCCATGTATTGATGAATTTATTTATTTATTTCAATTTCCGTGTCTCATCTTGTGTTCTACTAATTCTCCATTTGACATGTAAGCCCTCACGATTAAAAGCAATTGTGTATACATGATCAGAGGATTATATGTAAACAAACGAAGGTCGTCGGACATAAGATGGGACACGAATGATACAGACGATTCAGATTCGATTATTTGTTTAGCCATGTATTGATGAATTTATTTATTTCAAAGGCAGCATGAAGATAGCACAATATAATACGAGCGGTTTTAACAAGTTGTGTTTTAATTTCTAAACGAAAAATAAGGTATTTTCGATGGATAAAATGAACTAAGGTAAGACGGTTTTAAACTAGAGTCCTAATATGTACAATGAAATAAGGTAAGGCGGTTTTAAACTAGAGTCCAAATATGTAAGATGGTTTTTTATACCGTTGCGTTAATACATCTTCAATAGTAAGATTTGCTATATGAGCTGCATTGTACGTATAGTAGTTTTGTGTAGGTTGAAGTACAGTAGTGCAATCAATACTAGTTATCTATTCTGAATTCCAACGTCGTGAGACGATGTACGACTTGATGCTCCAAACCTCTGATTCCTACGAACAAGTTCAGTCAGGCCACGGACGATAATAGTTGTGCCAAAAACAAACGTTGCAATTCCTAAAAAAATAGGAGGGACTGGGAGTGCTGCCTATTTGAGCTAATTTTAGAGGTGCATTAATAAGGAACACATGTTACACATCAAATACTACAAATAAAATCACAATCCGATTCCGAAGTATCCACCCAAATAAAGTAAAACGAATAAAACTAAATCCGAGTATGTTTCTCACCAAACTGCAAATAGAATGTTTCTAGAAAGAGCGACGAAAAATAAAAATAAAAAGCAGAAAAGAGAATAATGAGGTGCAAATCTTATTCAACTCATCAAAGCTTTCACAAATCTCTTGACGGACGGACCGTCTCAATTCATCTTAGTACCTTCTTGGCGGCATACGATCCATCATTCTTCCGGAAGGACATTCATAAGACATGTGTCCACGACCACCACATGTGTGGCAGATGACCATAGCTGCACCACCCATGCACTCTCGGCTCATATGTCCTACCTGGCCACAGCTCCTGCAGACAATATCGCGATAACCACCCCCACCACCCATGGGATAGCCACCACCACCTCCTCCCCCGAAACCTCCATATCGACCTCCACCACCCATGGAATAGCGACCACCACCACCACCTCCACCTCCTCCACCAAAACCTCCATAACGAGGTCCACTGCCACCACCGCCGCCGCCCCTCTCTCCAAGAACGTCAGATTTCGGGCATTGCCTAGCTAGATGTCCAGCCACATTGCACAAGTTACAAACGGGCTCGTCTGTACATTCACGGGCCAGGTGCCCCGTTTTCCTGCAATTCTTGCACGCCTTGTCGTTTGTACACTCAGCAGCAACATGGCCCTGCTTAAAGCAATTGTTGCAGAGTCTCAAGTCGCCAGGTGGAAGCTCTGGATTGGTGCATTCTCTGGCACGATGACCAGATTTGCCACATGAATGGCATATGCCCTCATTTGGGCAACTGTTGGCCATATGGCCAGGCTCCCGACAATTCCAGCACAAGGATTTTGTGCTGCACTCGGCTGCTATGTGCCTGTAGGAAAAAGGGATACAATACTATTAAGAATGCTTTGAACTAAAAGATGACCAAGAGGATAGGTCGATAAAAACACGGTCAAGGATTATTTTAAGAAGATCATTACCCGGGAAGTCCACAATTGTTGCAGACAGCAACATTCGGGCACTCTCTAGCAAAATGACCAGGCTGCTTACAGTTGTTACAGGCATTGTTTTGGCTGCAAAACAGTCGGCAAAAATTGTTAAAGAACAATGAATCAATTATGCAGGCTCAGGTAGAATCAAACAGCAATCACAAAGTTTCTTCAAAGTTTTCGCTTTCTCCAAGCACAATTTCCGGGCAGCTTGGAAGGCCTTCAATCAGATTGGTGACCCAAATTCGAAATTATGCTTTACTTACCGCAATAATGCACGCAGACAGATGAACTTAGCTCTAAAAGTCAAATGAGTAGCCCAAAAAATAAAATAAGAGGTTGAAGCAATATATCTTACAATAGTTAATTAAACTCATAAACATCCTCAATGATCTGCCAAATGGATTTCAATAGGATGCATACTAGCATAAGTGCGGAGAAATGACACGAGTGAGAGACACCAAAAGCAAAGTATGAATCTAAAAAGAGTAACCACTCTCACCAACCATGACCAAGAAATGGTGCGACTCTATCTAGAGATCAACATTTAAAGCCTATAATGAATCCTTCGCTTCAGACTCCTAACACATCCAGGCCAGAACAGTGTAAACGAAAAAGAGTACAACAACAACAACATTACCCCAGTGCCTCAATGGCTCCCGCAAATTGCGGGGTAAGGGGAGGTCGGATGTACACAGCCTTACCCTTGTGTTAGCAACACAAAGAGGCTGTTTTTGAATGACCCAAGATGAAAATTGCATCGAGAACGGCATCGAAGGACCACTACTTCACAAGAGAAAGAAGGGCATCCACTTTAGTAAACGAAAAAGAGTCTAAACATAAAATACCAAGTAGTCATTTTACTGACTAAGGTTCGTTCAGATGTTACAACATCAAGGGTCATGGTTGGGGGTTACATAGAAGCAGCAAGTACAGCAACGCTCCAACCCTCTGTCATACCCTATACTTTCTAACATTCGGTAACTTTTGTCATCGAGTCACTTCTTACATCTTGCCGACTTATAGAAAGAATCAAAATAAATTCCAGAATATTAATAAAATCAAACAACCTGAAACCCCGACGTCCATCCCTCCTAAATGGAGCATCACGATCAGAAAAACGCTGAGATCGCATTCTATGATCTCGAGGACTCCTGCTCCTGCTTCGGCTTCTGCTTCGGCTTGGGCTCCGGCTGCGTGAGCTCATCTTCAAAACTCCCTTCTTATCCTTCTAAACCACCTGATCGTCAAACACCACCACTCAACTCCACACAGCACCCGATGCTCTCCTGCCAAAAACCATCCCCATCAATCCACATACTAACCATAAGTCCACAACCAGTTCCTATCTACATTACGCCCCTATCCAACAAAAACCAACTACAACACGTACACAGTTCAACAATCCACCACAACTTGTTATTAAAAATAAAATCTCCAAAAAAACGACCCAAAAACATTCAAACACCCAACATAAAACCATGAAGCTCAGGAGCCATCAACTCCACGTAACTCCACGTTTTGTACTAGATATCCTTCCAGATATAGATGCAGCAAAGAGCCTAAACTGATCACATCCAAGGAAGGCTAGAAGTTGTGAAGAAGGAATGACAGCACAACCAGTTCCAACTTCCAATCTACATTACGCCCCTCCCCCTATCCAACAAAAACCAACTACAACACGTAACAGTTCAACAATCCACCACAACTTGTTATTAAAGATAAAATCTCCACACAAAAAAACGACCCAAAAACATTCAAACACCTAACATAAAACCATGAAGCTCAGGAGCCATCAACTCCACATAACTCCACGTTTATACTAGATATCCTTCCAGATGTAGATGCAACACAGAGCCTAAACTCATCACATCCAAGGAAGTCTATACGTTGTCAAGAAGGAATGACAGTACAATGAAATACACCGCGATATAGTAAGACTTAGAAAAATAGAACAGACGAGCTGAACACTCCTCGTAAATTCACCAATTTTCCACGGATAGAAGTTCACCTTTCCGTCCTCCTTGTGCGTTCCCCACACAAACCACTGCATCACTACAACTTAATTTTCCACAAACACATCAGTACCAAGGCTAACAGGTTTACAGCAACCCAGACAATACTCACTCCTACGCAACTCTACTTTTCCACAACATCTATATGCAAACACAAATTCTTGTGTAAGGCAAACATATACACGAGTTAATATACAACCAGTCATTACTTAGCTATAACATCCTTCTTTTAAATTAGAAGTTAACATGGTTACTGCCATTTTTTACCACATGAATTTGCTTTACTAGCTAGGTTAGCGATATTTTGCTGTAAAACCGCCTTACAAAAGGCATACATATATTCAACACACAAAAAGGAGTTTCGGCATGACCATAGGTCCATAACAACGACATTAACAACATATGTACCATCTCTGACCACAAACTTCCAACAACAACATAGTTACAAGGTACAAATCTGAACTTCACCGTGTCACAATCAATCGACAAATAAGCTCGAAAAGTGATGGTATCAATTTATATTAAACAAACAATAAAAATTGAAACTCCAACTTTGAATATAATCATGTTTTGCGCAACTGAAGAAGAATTATTAACAACATAAACCGAACATCAAATCCCAAAACTTAAAATCAAAAAAATCAATCCTAAACCCTAGATCTAAAAATCAAATTATCCTACCACGGAATTAACAACAAACAACAATTGAAAACGAAACGTTAATAAAAATAATCAACAATAATAAAATTAATTGAACAAAAACTATAGATCTATGAAATTGAAATCGCAAACAAAGATTCAACAATAATAAATACTTTTTCAAGAAATATACAAGAATGAAGAATGATATGAGAGGAAGAACGGTACCTAATACAAGATGTGAGCTTTGTAACAATGGCGGAAAACGAGATTTGTAGAGATAGATAGCTGTAAAAAGCTTTCAATTTGTCCCCAAAAGAAGGGTAGAGGAAACAGAACAATGAACAATCGAATGTTAACTCTTTGTTCGGATAAATACAAGGGCACTTGGCCCAGATAAGAAAATCAATATTGATTGGATTGTCAATTCTTATCGGATTTGAATGACCAGGCCTAAATAATCCGACCATACCCGATCCGACACCTGAACGTAAACCCGAGATGCTGAGTATCTAGGTAGCATCAAAATAGATACGGACACGGGCAAGTGAGACGGTGTTTCGTGAAATTTAGGATACGGAACGCGTTATTGAAATTTGATAAAAATATATTTTATAGTTGTAAATGTACAATTTTATTTTTATAAAAAAGCAATTGATATAAATATTATTTTAGATTAAGTGAAAGTAAAACGTGACCTTGACTATAACGCATTTTCATTTCCCACTCAAATCGATTTTCTAATTAATTTCTTTCGACATCTCATACCTCGTGTAAAATCATTCGCCCCAATTCAACTAATTTCCCAACCAAGCTCCACCATAAAATAATAGACACTATTCACCTTAAAATCAAGGTCATTTCGTTTGAAAGTCTGTCCAAATACCATCGACACATGTCCGAGACGTGTCAACCACTATGGACACATGCCAAAATAAATGAAAAAAGTTAGACACGATATTATAGGTGTCTGATACTTTAGACACGTCCCGCAAGTGTTAGTGTCGGGCACGCTGGTTTAAAGGAGTGCCCATGCTATCTTGTAGAGTACGTATAGCTTGAAATCCAAATTGGCACGAACGGCTTTAACCCGATTGAGATGTTTATTATTGCAAACACGTTTTTCGGATTCTAAGGTTCCGGAACAAAAATGTTCGTAAATTACACGAATGATTTATCCGGTCATAAAATGTGACCTCACAAACTTTGAGCAGCAACAAAGGACATTTGAGGTTGCCGGTTTGCGATAAACTAATCACGGACTTAAATCGGATACTCGTTAAAATTGGTCAAATACTTGTTATTATTTGGTGCTGAAATTGAATATGGTAACTCTTAAAGCAACCCTAAATACGTGGTAAAAAAAACTAGGAGAACAGAAACACGACCAGGAACGGCCTCTCGAAGACTCAAATTAAAGTACATATAATACACGTTTTTGAGATTATAAGATCCCGAAACAAAAATGTCCGTAAATCACACGAATAAATTCTCGGGAAAGACAAAGCAGCCTCTTAAAATTTGAGGAGCAGCAGTGGACATTTGAGGCTTCCGATGTGCGATAAACCAGTCTTAGGCTTAAATAGGATACTCATAGAAATTGGTTTAATACTAGTTATTTGGCAACGCAGTTGAATAAGGTAACTCCTGTAGCGACTTTAATTAGACACGTGGTAAAATATACGGGGAGAAAAATAAATCGATTAAAATTTGTTCAACGCTAAATTAAACACAATAGAAATTAACAAAAGCGATCTAAAAATTACTAATCGGTCATTTTTCTAGTTGATTATTTCGGCTCATCAAATTGTCCGACAAAATCCCGTTACAAGGTGGTGTTGCTCATAACTTGGTTCAAATCCGTCAGCATCAAAATTACTTTCCACCTTAACTAAAACTTGCTCGACCCGCTGTTTGATGGGGCTAGCTTAGCCCATATAAACAAATTGGGTTTTAAATCATAAGATCTAACATCAAAAATTTGGCCCAAGCCCATCATCAATTTTCTTATCTCTGTTTGCCCTAACAACCTTAATCATTCCCTCCTCTCCCCTTCTTCGTTAGAGCAGTAGCAGACAACCAAGAGGAGATACTTCGTTCATCAATCAAACTGTAGTAGCACGTTTTTAAGGTACACCATCACTCTTCTCCCTTATACTCCTTTAGCTTGTATTCTAGATTTGTCATTCATACTATTCTTCGTTGTAACATTTGGGGTTACCCTAGCTGTTATCTCGTACTCCCTCCGTTTTGATCATTTGTTTACCTTTTACATTTTACGTTATTTGTAGGGGGTAGTTTAATCAAAAGTAAACATTTTACCTTTTACATTTTACATTTTACGTTATTTGTAGGGGGTAGTTTAATCAAAAGTAATCAAAAGTAAACATTGATATGATTATAGATTAAACCATTTGATTACAGCTTGCTATCATGTACTCCCTCAGCCTCGACACTCAACCGTTTGTTTACCTTTGATTAAAATATCTCGTATACAATTAAAAATAAGTAAACAATTGATTGAGACGGATTGAGTATGCTTTAAAAGTAAATTGACGATAATTTGTGTCCCGAAAAGATCTAAACTTGACAAATCTACAGACATGGTTAAAACATTTTGCTACAAGGATGCTGTCATGTACTTCCTTTGTATCTGATCATTTGTTTACTTTTGATGAACATATCCGAAGAATAAAAAGTACTCCGTCCATCCTGGTCATTTGTTGTCCTATTCCATTTTTTGGTTGTCTCAGTCAATTATTATCCTTTTTATTTTAGGATTGCATTTGATGAACAATTTGATCTTTCACACCCAATTTGGTCCACTTGTAATCTTACACTCCCTCTGTCCCGGTCATTTGTTGTCCTTTTCCATATTGGGGTGTCTTAGTCAATTGTTGTCCTTTCTATTTTAAGAATGAACTTGGTGAGCAATTTGATAATTCCCACTCAATTTGTTCCACTTGTCATTTAGTAATTGGTTAATTCCTCTTTCCTTGGTTTTTGTGCCAAAACCAAAGGACAACAATTGACCGGGACGGAGGGAGTAATTGACTCCCTCCTCTTTCCTTGGTTTTTGTGCCAAAACCAAAGGACAACAATTGACCGGGACGGAGGGAGTAATTGACTCCCTCCTCTTTCCTTGGTCTTTGTGCCAAAATCAAAGGACAACAATTGACCGGGACAGAGGGAGTAGTAAAGAATTGATTGAGACGGAGTGGTATGCTCTAAAGTAAATTGATGTTTGATGATAAATTGTGTTCTGAAAAGGTGTAAAGTTGACTAATTTATTGATACGATTGAAATGGTTGGATGCCCCCCACAAATGAGCCTCAAATTTTGTTGATTTTACTAGGTAGAAAAAATGGGGAAGAAGTTTATTGATAAGAAAAAGTCGGCGACATTCTGCCTACTTGCACGGGATTCTTCTGATCCCATATATTCTGAAGGACCAGAGAATGACCGGGTTTTTGTTCGGGTTGATAATAATCCTGTGTCAATTAGAGGTTTGGATGGTGATGAGTATGAGGATGATAATGAAATCGAGTTTGCTGACGCTCCTGATGATGTTGATTGTTCTGACCGGTTTAGTGGTCAATCTGGTGCTTTGCCGGATCGTGTTAGGAGAGAGATATTGGAGCTTGGATTCCCGGATGATGGTTACAATTATTTGACTCATTTGAGAGAGATTCGGAATACTGGTGCAGGGTCCGCGTATTATGAGAACCCTAAGGCAAATCTTCATGATGTTCCTGATGATGTTAAGGTGATTGTTTCTCCTAGCATTCCGTTACGTCTGAATTGGTATTTGTATCGTTATTTTATGTTGCCCACTTATTCTGTATATCTGTTTTTGTTTTCGTTTAGTTTGTTACTCTATACTTCTATTAATGATTGCCAATAAAGTCAATTCACGGTGGTGTTAATAATTTTCCGTGTGTGAATTTTAGGCACATGATCCTTAGTATTAGTCCTAAGATTTTGATGAAGTGATAGTTGAATCCTGCTTTTATGCTGTCTGCTGCGTTTTTTTCCATTGATTATGGTAGGAATTGTCGGTTTGTCACTACAGGACAATATGGTAGAAGTATTAATTTTTGCAATTGACAATTTTAGGCGTATGATGCTTCGAGAGTACGTATTCTTCAAGCAGATGAAGATATCGTTCCAAAAACAGTGTACAAAGTTGCTGAGAAATCCGTGAATGTGAGAGTTCAGAGAGCTGTTGATCCTGACATTGCCAAGTTGCTTGACGAGGCTGAATCAGAGATAGGTTCTGATATTGATGATTTGGAGGAGGACTTTGTTGTTAAAGCTAATATTCATGAAGAAACTGGAGATGTTTTCTCAGAGGAGAGCGAGGATGAGGTTCCGAAAGAAGGTGGTTCGGTTATTTCACATGGTGTTTACAATGGCGTAGCCACTAATTTCATGGAAAATGCTAATAGGGCTGTTCCTGAGAAGCCTAGAGCTCAGCGTTTGTTAGATCAGCAGTTTGACATCGTAAGTTCTCCTATACTGAGCAATTGTAGGTTCTGATATCTGTTTCTTGGAAGTGTATCTTCTCTTGTTGCACATATATGTCTGTGAAATCATCAATATCGATTACTAATTAAATTTTAGAATTGGTGCTTCTGTGTTGGAACTTTCTTACATATTAATACTTGGTTCACTTTTGAGGTATTCCGGACCCTTAAGTTTTACTTCAGTTTTCAAATTCGTTATAATCTTTATTCTCGATTTAAATTCTAAGTTTTTATAAAAGAAATCCGGACTTCGATTTTAAAACCTTTAAGTTTACCTAGCTTTCGGAATATGTTTCACTCCCCTTTTATTTTTCACTTTTGCTTTTTTTTTTTCCCGCATTTTTGAGGTGTGCGTTCACCCATGGACGGTTCTAAAGGATGATTCATGTCAGCCGACCCCAAATCATTTTGGGATTAAGGCTCTGATGTTGTTGTGCTTGAAAAGTGACTTTTTGTTCAAATTATAATCCATCCCTCTTTTGTTATGTTTGATTTATTTTCATTTCTTATTTTCTGATCTTAACTTCATTCTTTTTTTTTTTGGGCAGCTCGAACGTGAAGAATATGGGTCAGACACGGATGACGATTACGACGAATTTATAGCCGATGATATACCACTTGCAGAAAAGCTTAATAATGCCTTGAAGGATCATAAGTTAGATGATTTAGAGATTGATGAGGGCTATCAGGTTCCTACTGTAGACATTGCACGCCGGTGTGCTGAGTACGCTGAGAAATATGAGAATGAAGATGACAACGAAGTCGTAATTGTGGAGGAAAGCAGTGACGAGTCGGAGAACTTTGACTGCGAGACCATTGTCTCTACATACTCAAATCTTGATAATCACCCTGGAAGAATCAATGCGCCAGAATTTGCGAGAAAGAAAAAGCTAGCTGAGACCATTTCCGGAGCCTTGAAAATTGGATCTGGCCATATGATTTCTCTTGGGGGAAAGGATAAGCTTCCAGTGGATTACTTGCCAAATGGAAGGAAACCAACTCAAGAGAAAGTAAAACCCGTCCCCAAAACTGAGCCTCAGACGAGAAAATCTCATGGTCAGGAGTCCAAGGAAGAGAAAAAGGAAAGAAAGGTAATTTAACTTTGTACCAGCATACACGGTCTTGGTAGACAGGGTTTATCAAATCTCATTTGTGCTAACTGACACTAATGTTTGTTCTCGAAAGTTGATTTTTGACTAACCTAATACCTACTGGTGAATATATTAGGCTGCTGTTAAGGAAGAAAGGCGAGAGGCACGTCGTGTAAAGAAAGAATTGAAAGGAGTTTACCGTGGCGAAGCTTCACGTGCACAGAAAGTTGCTGCCTATTCTGGGCCATCGTCAATCCATCTTACGTAAGTTACTATCTCTAATTTTCCAGGAGTATCTCATGACGTCTCTTTTTATCTCTGACAATCTCAATAATTACTGATATACCTGATGGCGATTGTAGTCTACTAATTTGAAGGAACACCGAAACATCTCTTCTTTCAGTATAACTTGAAAAGCCCATTAAAAACTTAGTCCATGATCAAATAAGTCGCATGCTCATGAACATTCGACCATCTTAGAATAGTGTATATCTAACAGCCAGTTATTATGTTTTCCAGGTAAAACATGTCATCCTCGCTGATTGCTTTGAGGCTAGAGTTCAAGCTTCTGCGTTGATATTCGATTGAAGTAGGTGAGATCATATCAGGCAATTTTTTTTGCAATTGAAATGATCATGGTATGCTTTGGGTTGCATACGCTTACCCCCGTCTCAGTGTTGCATGACATAGAGCTATGACTCTTTCTGAGTGTATCCTGTCTGTATTTTTACGCGTGCAAGTTTTGTTAGTTAGGTAAAATAACTCGCGAGATATCTTGGTCACTGATAGTGTTTTCTTGTAGTCTTTATGTATGCTTTCGGAGAACTATATTATGATATATGAACCTGGATCGTTGATAATTATCGTACATTTTTGTTAGCTTGTTTAAGTTCAGATTATTTCTCAACATCGCTTTTTAAGTTGAATATGCATCATATAATTGGGTTCCACGAGAGGGCATTCCGATATAAGCTACGCTAAACTTCCGTCCTCTATAGAACGGATTGAGTATTTAGGGTTTTGGAATGAACTTGTTGATTTTCGAGTACTACCTTGTTATTAAGGCTGTGGATGCCAAATTAACAATACCCATAATAAGCATCTTCCTCTATGTCCTTCCCTTCGCCAATTACCTTGGTTGCAGATGAGTCGTATGGAGGCGGGGGAGTAGACGCAAGGGGTAATTAAGATGACAGAAACTCGTAGACACAAATTCACAAAATTGTTGCTCCTAACCCAGCCAGATTCGAAGAGGGAGATCTTAAAAATATGCATTTGGGTGGAGAGTGGAGACGTATGAAACAATCTCTATCGTCACTTACCAGTAGACCTAACAACATTGACCGGATCTGAATAATTCTACCCGATAACTGAACAGAAGATCCAAACTTAAGATGTTAGCCAAATTGAATCGGCTAATATCACCCGACCTGAATATCTTTTGTTGCACATTATCCATATAAATAACTTGACAATAAAAGACCTGACATAGCTTAAATTCAAAATGACCTGACCCGACGTAATCTTACCCGAGGTTAGTCAAATTGGAAATGATCCCTACTCGATTGACTTGTTTGTAATGTCTAATTCCAAGTTACCAGTCTTACCACCATTAACATAGCAGGAGGTTTTAAAGTTAGTAGGACCTAAGAGTTTTAGGTCGGAGTCCGCTTTACAAGCGGAAGCTACTGGTATTCGTGAAGTGCTGTTATGGGCTATGAATAATGATGTCCTGCATTTAGATGTTTTTTCGAACTGCCTACTAATCTTGTCCCAGATTATAGGAGCGGAGAAAAGTCATCATCAAACGCAAGGAATCCTTCTTGACATTGAATATGCTTTACCTTTCTTTCACTGTATCAGTTTTAGTTTTATTTCTAGAACTCTAAACTTGTTGGTTGATAATCTAGCTAAAAGAGCCATGAGTATGTAAGTTATTTGATTTTACGGCTGCCAATAAAAAAAATATTACTTCCTCCATTCAACTCCACTCTACCTATTTCACTTTTGTACACTATTCACAATTGTATATTCAATTTCGATTTTCTCTCGATACGTAAGTGAAAATATATTCATGTGGGATCTTATTTGATTCGTCTTTACGAGTACATTAAAAATATCTAACTTTTATAATTTTTGCAAATACGTAGCTAACGATATTTAGCTCATAAAACACGCGTTGACAAACGTGAAAAAGGAAAATGGTAGAGTGAAGTTGAATGGAGGAAGTACATGCAAATGCCTAACATTACTTATTTTGAACTAGTCTAGCATTACTTAGAGAGGAGAGAGAGAGAGAGAGAGAAAGAGTATCAATTTATCTGAATAAACAAAATAAAGACTAACACGGTCTATTTTTATAAACAAATTACTCATTTATTGTTAAGAAAGGAGTTGTCTTTTTACATCATAAATCGTCTCACAATTCGAGACTTTCTCAATTCTCATAACATGAGACCGTCTCACATAAACAACTAGTCTTGCTAAGACGGCTCTATCCAACTTGGGATAGGCTTACGACTTAGATGCTTTCAGCAGTTATCCGTTCTGCACTTGGCTACCCTGCGTTTATCGTGGGGCACGATAACTGGTACACTAGAGGTGCGTCCTTCCCGGTCCTCTCGTACTAGGGAAAGGTCCTCTCAATGCTCTAACGACTACAACAAATATGAACCGAACTGTCTCACGACGTTCTAAACCCAGCTCACGTTTCGCTTTAATGGCCGAAGAGTCCCAACACTTGGAACATACTACAAGCCCCAGGTGGCGAAGAGCCGACATCGAGTGCCAAAAAAGCTTATGACGGGTCAAATATCACCCACACGGATATCACAAATTCTAGACTAAGACGGTCTCACACTGTAAGACGGGCCATTTTTATAAGAAGTTTGGTCATTTAATGCTAATAAATGATTTGTCTTTTTATACAATAGAAACGTTTCACAATGAGACCGTCTCATACAAGAATTACTACATGAGTATGTATATAGGACAAACTTTTTACTTTTTTCAATGCATTTTACTTTTGTCATATTCACCTTATGTATTCTGCTTTTGTTTAAGAACATATTTCACCTGTCTTAAACATAAAACGGTTTATACATATACCGTCTTAAATGAGAACAGACTCATACTGTTAGAATATAAAACGAATCAAGGAACTTCAACCATCAGCTTAAGCTTTTGGTTGAGATGGTTTCTTGACATGTTATCAGAGCCTGGTGATCAAAAGATCACGGGTTCGAATCCCACCCCCTCTATTCTAAAGTGGATAATCAGAACAGGCCAGGGAATCCCGCCTGCACCCACACTTCAAGCCCAAAAAAAGAAAAAAAAGGCCTTCAAGTGAGGGGGAGTGTTAGAATATAAAACGAATCAAGGAACTTCAACCATCAGCTTAAGGAGGAAATAAGGGTATTATTGTCAATTTACAGTCCATTTATAGTATGTTACCTTTGAATTGGTACGGACACTTTAGACAAGTGTTACTTTTGGATTGGTATGGAGGGAGTATTAAAAAGGAACTGAAATTGTCTTAGGCGGGCCCGGGTCCGGGCCCAGTGACCCGGGCCCAGTTTCATGATTCCACAAGTACACTAGTGTTTACTCCTCTCCCAACATTGGGCAGAGAGAAACCCAGAAATACAACACACACAAACAGTACACCACTATTAAACAAACACACAGAAATATGAAAGAAAGAAATAAGAGAACCTTTCTGCACAACACCAAAAGCAAACGCTCCTCCCCACACACACCCAAAACCTCTAACCCCATCAATTTATGTCCTACACTCCTCCTCCATTTCTCTCCAAAAAACCGTCTCAAACTTAACACGGATAATACCGTCTTAAATCAGTATGTTCTTCCCCATTTCTCTCCTCTACTTAACCAAAACCCCATTAAACATACCACACACTCTCCCACTTCACTAACTCTATAATGTCACTAACAACGGCTACTTCTACTTCTACTTCCCCATTTACCTTTTTTACCGTCATCTTTCTCACATTAACCGCGGTAGCCTACGGTAACGAAACCGTCACGGAACTAACCTCACTGCTTTCCATCAAATCACACATAACCGATCCACTTGGCATATTAGACGGCTGGGATGCATCCACGTCATCAGCTCCGTGTGACTGGCGTGGCATCATCTGTCAATCTAACAGAGTTCATCACCTCCTTCTTGCTAACCTACACCTCTCCGGCGTACTCTCCGCCGATATCGCTAACCTGCGCATGTTGCGCAGATTAAGCCTTCATTCTAACAACTTCCATGGCGAACTTCCGCCATCTCTGACGTCATTAAAGCTTCTTCGCGCTCTTTATTTGAATAATAACTCGTTCTCCGGACCGATTCCGTCGAATATTCTCTCGCTTCCGAATCTTAATTTCGTCAATCTCGCCGGAAACTCGTTTTCCGGCGAAATCTCCGGCGGAACTTCGGTGTCGATTCGTGTGTTAGACTTGTCAGGGAATGAATTCTCCGGCGAGGTTTCGGCGAATGTGTCCGGTTCGAGTGGTGTTCGGTTTATTGATTTGTCGAATAATCGGTTTACTGGCGAAATTCCGGCGAGTTTCGGCGGGTTGAAGATGTTGCAGTATTTGTCTCTCGACTCGAACCGGATTACCGGAACAATACCGTCAGCGATACTGAATTGTACGTCACTTATGCATTTTTCTGCTGCTGATAATTTAATTTCCGGTGATATTCCGGCGACTATAGGTGCAATGCCGGAGTTGAGAGTATTGTCGCTGTCAGGGAATAAGTTGACTGGTGTGGTCCCTGTGACGGTTTTTTATAATAATGTGTCGTCGAGATTCAGTACTGTGTCGCTTCGATTTGTTTTTTTGGGAGTTAATGCTCTCACGGGACTCGCTAAGCCGCCAAATGAAAATAGCAGTAGTACTAGTTTACTGCGGAGTAATTTGGAGGTAATTGACCTTCACGAGAATCGCATTGACGGTTTATTTCCGTCTTGGTTGACGGAATTTACAACATTGAGGGTCATAAACCTTTCTAGTAATAAATTCACAGGGTATTTACCTTTACCATCTGAAATAAGTAATTTGAAGAGATTAGAAGAGTTTCGAGTAGCGAATAATCGTTTTCAAGGCGATATTCCAGGAGAAATAGCACAATGCAGATTGTTAAGAGTACTTGATTTTGAAGGAAATCAATTCACAGGGAAATTACCTGGAAATTTTACCCAATTGACTAATCTTAGGGTTTTGTCATTAGGGAAAAATCGATTTTCGGGGTCGGTTGGGGTTGGGTTTGGGAATTTGGGGAGTTTGGAAGTGTTGAATTTGAGTGAAAATGATTTAATTGGGATTATCCCAAATGAGATGCTGCAACTTACTAATCTGACCAGTTTAAACCTTAGTTATAACAATTTTTCTGGTCAAATTCCTTCAGAAATCGGATTATTGAGCAGTTTAATGGTGTTGAATTTAAGTAGCTGTAACTTTTCGGGTTTGATTCCGAGTAGTATTGGTAATTTAATGAGATTGAGTATCTTAGATTTGAGCAAGCAGAGTTTATCTGGTAGTATACCTGCTGAATTATTCGGGTTGCCTGATTTGGAGACGGTTGCATTACAAGAGAATAATTTGGAAGGTAATATTCCTGAAGGGTTTAGTAGTTTGATTAGTCTGAAGTATCTGAATTTAAGTTTCAATTCGTTTTCCGGTGATATTCCGGTAACTTATGGGTTTCTCAGGTCCTTGAATGCGCTTTCTCTGTCGGAAAATCGAGTATCAGGAAACATTCCTGCAGAGATTGGCAACTGTTCTGGATTGCAAGTGCTTGAGCTTGCATCCAACGGTTTGGTGGGTAAAATTCCGAATTCTATTTCGAAGTTGTCTCATTTGACTGAGCTTGATTTGGGTGTCAACCATTTGTCAGGTCCTATTCCGGGTTCATTGTCGAAATTGTCGAACCTTGTAATATTAGACCTTTCCTCGAACAATTTAAGCGGTCCGATCCCTGGAAACCTTACCCTAATTTCCAGCTTGAAGTACTTGAATTTGTCCTGGAATACCTTCGAGGGCCAAATCCCGGAACAATTAGGCTCTCGTTTTGACGATCCTAGGGTATTTGCGAACAATAGGAATTTATGTGGAGCGCCAATGGAAAGGGAGTGTGCAAGTGTGAGACGGAAAAAAAGACGGAAGCTGATTTTGTTCATCGGTGTAGCCCTAGCCGGGGCTTTGGTTTTATTAGTTTGTTGTTGTGGCTATGTCATAGGCCTTATGCGTTGGTGTGAGAGGGTCAAAGCGAAGACAAATGGAGGGGAGAAGAAACCAAGTCCGCCTCGTAGAAGCTCGGGAGGAGAAAGGAGTCGAAGGAGTAGCGACAATGGGGGGCCAAAACTAGTCATGTTTAATACGAAGATCAGTTTGGCTGAGGCTTTAGAGGCAACAAGGCAATTTGACGAGGAAAATGTGTTGAGTCGAGGAAAGTATGGGATGGTCTTTAAGGCCTCGTTCCTAGATGGCATGGTCCTAGCAATCCGGAGATTACCGGATGGGTTCCTAGACGACCGTGCCTTCAAGAAAGAGGCGGAAATGCTCGGGAAAATAAGGCACCGGAATTTGACTGTTTTAAGAGGGTATTATGCAGGTCCACCGGATATCAGGCTGTTGGTTTACGACTATATGCCTAATGGAAACCTCGCGACTCTACTACAAGAGGCGTCACACCATGACGGGCATGTGCTAAGTTGGCCCATGAGACATCTCATTGCACTCGGAATTGCGAAAGGCCTTTCATTCTTGCACTCACAAGAAATGATGGTTCATGGTGACATTAAGCCTCAAAATGTGTTATTTGATGCTGATTTTGAAGCTCATATTTCCGAGTTTGGATTAGATAGACTAACAATAGCTACCCCAGCTGAACCGTCGACTTCTACTCCTCCAATTATCGGTACACTTGGTTATGTTGCGCCGGAAGTGACCTTAAGTGGTCATGTTACAAGAGAAGGGGATGTCTATAGTTTTGGAATTGTTCTGTTAGAAATATTTACTGGTAAAAAACCTATTATGTTTGACCAAGATGAGGATATCGTAAAATGGGTCAAAAAACAACTCCAAATGGGTCAAGTATCGGAATTACTCGACCCGGGTTTGCTCGAACTGGACCCGGAGTCTTCAGAATGGGAGGAATTCTTGCTAGGGATCAAAGTGGGACTCCTTTGTGCTGCATCTGACCCGGGTGACCGTCCCTCGATGGCCGATGTCGTTTTCATGCTTGAGGGTTGTCGGGTTGGACCCGATATTCCGTCCTCAGCGGATCCCACCTCTCTCACTTCCCCGGCCGGGTAACCCGGAATGGAAAATAAAAGTTGACTCATCAAAACTATTTTAATCATCTAACAGTAATTTAATTACTATTTTCTCTAATGATGTGATTTGGTGGCTTCAACTTCAACTATTGTATTGATCATTTCAATTTGTACATATTCTATTCTATATGCTGGTTTTCTGCTTAATTCCTGTGACTTGATTAATTTTAGTAGTCTACATCGACTTTTTTTTCACTTTAAAAAAACAATGATTTATAATATGCTACGTTATCACGATTACGATAATCTTATTATGAGACATACTAATAAGGTGCACCGGTGGAATTAGAGGGGTATAAGCAAGGACGCTCATTCTTATTTAAAAAAAAAAAAACTTCGAAATCTTTAGCTAAATTTTTGAATTTTTTTTTCCCGAGTTTACCTCTGCCATTAGTTGTTTGCCTCCGATGATATTTTTCGCTTCCGACTACAAATTCCGGCTCTGCAACTAAATTAATGAATTACTTTTTTACAAATATTTTTCTTTTCTTGTTAATTATTAATACTCCATATTTTTCTTTTTCTTTTCTTCTTGTTACGATATTTTACGTGAGACGGTTTCATAAAAGACAAGAGAGTAGTGGGCCTAATAAAAGTAATAAAGAAAGATTCGCGCCAAAAATGAAGGTGACACGTGCGGCAAATAGGAGAGAAACAAGGATGAAAGTAGCCGTTAATAAGGAAAAGCCCGTACTTTATCGGGAAAGCAATAGACAGAAAGTCGGGGCCCTTTGCTGCTTGAAGAGACAAATGAAAACACAATTTCCGGGAACAAACCTTTTTGTGAGTAGGGTTAAAATCGTCTCGTAAAAGAAATAATGAGTAGGGTAAGGACTAAGGATGGGAGCGGGTAAAAGTTCGGTTCAATTACAAGGACTCGATCCGAACTAGTTATAAAAACTGATCCGTCCGGAATCCAAATTGAGAATTCGAATCTGACCCGAAATCTGAATTGACCCGAAGTTATTTAAGCCGACCCGAATGTTTATTATCAAAACTGACTTTTATCCCTAACATACTTGAAAAAACCTCACACGAAAATGACTGACCGACCAGGCCCAAATTATTGCAAACCCGACCAACCAGAAACCGAACCCGACCCAATTGACCCGTTTATCGGGTCTAGTTAAATCGGTAATCTACTAATCTTATGTGTTCATCGAATTGAAACCGGCTCAAAGTGCTTGTGACTTGATAGGAGTAGGGGTGTTCATTGGTCCGGGACCGGACCGGACCGGACCAAACTCTTTGGACCGAAGACCAAATAAGGGTTAAGAGGTGGACGAGGACCGGACCATATTAATATTGATCCGGTCCGGTCTGGATCACAAAAACACGTGGACCGGACCGGACCAAATGGACCAAATATTATTGTCATTGACATGTTTTACCATATAAAACTAGAACTCGAGAAGTTCGTAATGATCAAAATAAAAAACATTATTTTTATACGAGATTTAACTACATAATTACACATCTTATAATACGTGTAAACAAAGTAGAAAATAAAATCAATAATATTACAAATTTAAAAATTCTTTTATTACATAACTTCGGTCCATGGTCCGGTCCGCGGTCCATTCGGGTTGGTCCAGGACCGGACCGAAGACCAAAGTAAAGTAAATAGGTGGACTGTGGACCGAACCAAACAAAATTCGGTCCGGTCTGGTCCGGACTAAATGGTCCGGTCCGGTCTGGTCTTTGATCCGGACCACTGAGTGAACAGTCCTAGATAGGACTCCACTTATTGGATGATTCGATACTGCTTTATAGTTTTAACAATATTCAAAGTAAGATTCTATAGCTTTAATTATACTAAATAAATGTAACGCTTTTTAGTTTAATAATAATATTCAAAGTAAGATCATATACTAATATTGCTTGGATAGTTGGATTATAACTATACTAAATAAAAATGCATCTAAGATAGCATCATCATGGAGTTGTTCGGCGAATCTTAAAATATACCAAGATAATACTGCATGTCTGCATGCTTAAGAACCTGACCCTACAGTGATCCGAATCGGATTCACCTTCACCTCATTACCTGTGACCAACCAGACGACGACACAACATGACTTTAATCCCAAACCTAATATCCACCTTGTAAAACCCGACCATTGTTTAACCCGAGTGCCTGACCCACGGTCAACCTGAGTGACTTGATTAGTTAATGTCTATCTTGAGTAGAACCGTCTCTGGCTTAGTCGTAAACTTTGAATCGTCTCCAGCATAGTGGATTAAAGGTGCACCTCCAGTCTCCAGTTTATCATAATCTACTGCCTAAAACATACATGCTCAGCATGCATGCATATGTTGGCTATACAGCAAGATTTGTCTATACATTTTCATTTACTTACTAAAAGAGTATTTTATAACTTCGAAATAATGAATAGCAAAAATAAAAGCATTCAATAAATTGACGACCGGACTTCTGTCTTTCGTGAATTACGAGTCCTTTCCCAATATCCCATGATTTTCACATTTTTCACTTACAAAACTACTACAAAGCATACTATAATGGAAAAAGTGACCATTTTATGCTAAAAAATGACCATTTTAAAAAAAGTGATCGCTCGTTCACTTTTTCTTCGTCGCACAACACAACGGATAGTACTCACGTGGCCGAATACCAAGTAAGAATCCAAAAACTGGAGTTATGCAACAGAGAGAAAGCAGAGAAGCAGGCATAATAAAGAGCAGAAGCATACTTTGCATGAGCAAGTAGAGCATCACTGCATCAGCATCATAATAATGTCACTGACAATTTCTCACGTCTGTTGAAAATGTAATAATAAGTGTCCAAGCACAATAATGCATGCATGTCATCATATATAGGGTGGAAAATAGCAGTATTTCCCTAGCTATACATTTATTGATGCAGTAAATACTAAACTCTGTTGCAAAATCGCATATAATGCGACAATTATCGTGTAAAAACGTCTTAGAGTGTGAGACGGTCCTTTTATAAGGTATTACACACTTTTTCGTTGACAGAAAAAGATGAGTATTACCAATAAAATGACCGTCTTACATGTACATGGTCTTATTATACTGTTGCGTGTCTCGACATCAACCTAACCCAAGTAATTGAAGCTTGTCCAAATAGACAACTTTTTCCGATAAGAATGGGGTGGTGTTTGAGACCGCTATATGCGTACAACTCTATTACTAATCCTACTATAAACAAACAGTACAACATTCAACGGTTATGTAGTTTGGTAGTGTACACAACTACATGCACATACCCGTCTCAGATACAGAGGACCCTAATCACTGCCGACTTAATTTTGCACAACTACTAGTAACAAGGGCATGAGTCTGTTGCAGGTGTTGAGTAAAAGATGATTTCGACAAGAGATGTATCGATTACAGAGGAAGAATCAAGTACTATTAACATTAATATTCACAGTTAAATTTAGCCATACCATAGATCCAAAAGAATTGGTGCGAAATCTTGCAAAAGAAGCTACATCTAAATACCTTTCCAACAGCAGAAGTAATAAAAAGGGCAAACTAAACGAGATTATTATAGTTGCCCTGAGTTTATTGGTGCATATGCATGACGGAACTGTGACAAATAAACATTTACTCCATACAAATAAATGATTGAATTCTAACCCAACAGCTCCCCAGCTAGAAAATAAACATTACTCCATACAAATATCTACGCAGGCGATAGTTAAAACATACAGGTTTCATCATGCAGACGTGAGGCCTTCCGGGAAGGGTTCACTGTCAGGGTTCGGTGAAAGAAACTTCCGACAAGCATAGAGTACTGCTGCATGGAATCCATTTGGATTGTCTATGAACACAAAATGCCCTCCCTGCAATTTAAAGTACTCAAATTCAGATCTTCCTGTTTCTGGACTGTAAATCAACAGATCGCACTCATACTTCGATGTCACACACATAAGCGGATACATTTTTACCTACCCAGGATACGGTAAAACAATTACATTTGTTCATTTTACCCATTCTTATTCTGGAATCATTGAACACTTATTTATTTATATGATAATGACATAGAAAACTGAAAACATCAGTAGTACCCCATTAACAACATTCTCTGGATCTGCGATTACAAACGCACAAAGAGATAGATCGAATAGAGAGAGAAACCTGAGGAACTCTTATGATTTCACATGGGACTTTCATACTTTTACGGGCTTCTTGAGCGCCTTGGTAACTCATCCAGTCCTCATAACCATAAATAAATGTGGTAGGAACTTTCCATTCTGATGCACTGCATTTATAGAAAAGTGACGTGAGCATGGAGTACCATTCAGTTGTTTCAACTAGTAGAAATCAGTAAAGCAAGCTACAATTACAATTGAGTTATCGGTATATCATTGGAAGTAAGAGCATTCTCGAGGTTAAGATATAGTGATAGTTATGATCATCATTAGCCATTGGAGAACCAGAGTCCTAAGAATTGAAGTAACTAGCACACAGCATAACCGCATGACAATTGCAAGGTGAATTTCTTCAGCGCATATACACATTAGTTCTTGAATTTGTACAAGTTATAAAAGCTTCAATTGATAAACGTTTGTCACCGAGTAGACAAGAAACCCAACTTAAATGTTATATGTTGAATAATAATACAGAGTAATTCTGTCATGTTGATACTTTTCATTGCTTATGGTGTAATGGAACCCAAGAAAGTCATGCACAGCCTAATAATGTCTATCTAGCGCAAAAAAAGCGCTGAAGACACAATGACTCCCACCTTCTTATTCTTCTGTAATAGTTTTCATCGTTTTCCACATACTAAGAATAATGTTTTACTAGGTTGTCAATGACTTGAATTTTTATGTGGCTCTTGTCCGGGTGGAACAGAATGGATTGCCTTACTAAAACCCATTCCAAGGGCCAAAAATTCATGCGTGCAACAAATGAAAACAATCGTGAGTATTGGAGGGAGGGGATGGAGAGGAACGTCACTGAAAACAACAAACCTGTTGACAAGTGGTTTCCTTGCAAATGCTCCAAAAGAGAATATGTATTTTAAGCACAGCTCTCCACTACCTTTCGCTGCTAATGTATGGTACACGTAATCTGTATAACAAACAAAAAAGTTAAGAGTTTGACTCATCAGTCGTAAATTTGTAGCCATAAAAGCGCTTGTTTGGATAGAAATTCAGATAGGGAGGGGGAGGAGAGGGAAAGGGGAATGGAGAACTAAAGTTTTCCTTCCCTCCCCTTTATTTCCTCAGCCAATTTACTACCCACATAAGGGAGATGTTCTTCTCCCATCCATCCAATCCTCTCCATCTAAACAAAGAGTCGGTCAATGAAAAATGTATGAAGTTTACCAGTCAATAGCTTTGACTCCTCTTCACTTAGCATATCGCCAGTTGCATATGAACCAAACCGGGCACTAGTGTATTTACGCACCAAATTTGGACCAAAAGGCCCTAACCCTCTGCAAAATAACGAAAATCAGGATTCCGAAAACTAAATAGAATAACATAAGCTTACAATCTACTTTACAGAGTGAATGATGCATTGAAAGCAGTCCTTACATGAATAACACACCATCAATCTTCTCAAAACATCGCTTAAATGCTTGTGGATGATGAACAATAAGAAAAGGAAAAAGGAGAAAGGAGAAAAAAAATACCTCACAACCTTCATAGGGGTGAAGTTAGACTCCCAGAGATGATTCAAGACAGCTCCTTTCCATGTTTCTCTGAACTTTGTGAGCCGCTCTGACATTTCTGTTTCTGCTGAAAATCCTGCTGATCCAACTAAAATCAAGTGCTGGACTCGCTCAGGATGCTACAGGAACATAGTTATGCATTGACTTATTAGACACAAAATCCAGTAACATTCCTCAACTAAATTTCAATCTGAAGATGTGAAAACAGCCAACCTTGAGAGCATATTTAGAAGCAACGTAACCCCCAAATGAATGCCCAAGAAGAATGAAACTATTGAGGTTCTTGGCTTTACGCCATTCCTCCAAAGAATCGATAAACCATGCTTCAGTTTCTGCATTGTGGTAAGGAAACAAAACGCATTAAAGAAGTGCCACAAAGTTTCAAGAAGCCAAATATGTATCAAGTCCATCTTAACATTCAATGAATTTGACCACGAAGACGACAGCTACATACAGCGTGTGAGAAAATAGAGTTGAATATGACAAGAAAATGATTACTAACCTTCTGTACTTTTGCATGTAAAATCAGGCCTGCTAGATCCACCCCAACTACAAGGCAAGAGAGAAAAGTTTTAAGCACGGCGGAATTAAAAATCATGCCATCCATCTTCATCTTTAAAAGCCATCTTGCGACAAGTAATCCGTCGAACTTTATTCTCCCCTACTATATAGGACGAGAGCGGATATACTAGAGAGTAATTCCATTGATACATATACTTATGGTTAATAACTTAAGATATCCTTTCAATATAATTTTCTGACGAATTTCTACTAAGTTAGAAGCTAGAAGTCTAGAACTAAGCACACGCAAATTGGAAAAAAAAATTACGTTGAACAAAAGGCTTGCTTACCCAAGTTGATCAATAGCAATAACCCTAAATCGACGAGCCAATGCATCAAAATTCCGAAAGAAGAAGCCTTGAGAGGCACCATATCCATGAACCATAACCATGGTAGGGGCATCATCTTTGCTGTCAAATGTAACCGTGTTTATAAACCTAGGCTCATTGCTTGTAGACCGAAACCACCTCACCTTCGAACCAGGTGGTCCCGAACCTATATTCACTTGCTCTACCACACACGGCGTTCTGTATAAAACAAAACCAAATCATCCCCTTATTATTACACTCAACCACATCACAATGTACAATCAACTTTCAATTTTTACCAAACTTAGGTATTTCTAATAACAATCACGAAATTTTACGGCTCAATTCAGCTTTCTGAGTAGTTTTTTCGATTCCATCACATATTACAAAGTTCAATACACTCAATCACATTGTTTCGGTTCTTATCAAACTTAGCCATTCCTATGAACTAACACAAATTCTCATTGAAGACGGACCCTATCCGTCTTCAGCTTGTGATGGATAGTGGTTGTCTTCAGCTTATAAGAGGACCCGTCTTCAGCTTCTGACGGATAGTGGCTGTCTTCGATGAGACGGACTGACTAACTAATCACGAAAATTCGCGACAAAATTCAGCTTTCTATGTAATCATTTTGATTCCATCACAATTTACACTCAACTGATCATCAAAATCCGCAATAAATTTCAGCTATTTACAACTAAAATTCAGCTCTTCAATCATAAAACTGCATAAAAATGATTAAAAATCAAAACTTTTCTAATAAACAAAAAAAACCAACTGATCTAGCAATTACACAGCTAACGCTACACTGTTCATCAATCAAAATTGGTAAAAAATAAAATTTCCTAATTTAAAAATTCACAGAACCCTAATTTACCAAAAAAATCAAACACATCAATTAAAATAGAATCCAAAATTAAACTTAATCTAATTAATTACCAAATTAGACAATTGAAGGTACAACAATAACCGAATTACGCAACAGCATCAATAAACAACGAGTTAATTCTCATATAAGACCGTCTTATACAAACATTTCGTAATACGGATCCACAATTCGACAAGTTCGTTTTACAAACGTCTTGTGTAAAACCGTCTTACATGAATAAAAAATAATAAAATAATGGAAGAGAGAATATATACTTGACGATAGAAAGAAGGCGTTTTTCCGACGCGATGATGTGATCGGTGGAGGTAGGAATCCAACGGAGGAGAGAAGGCCACGTCCACTTTCTCGTAACTGTTGACGAAGACGGTGTCGTCTCGGTTGTAGACGACATCGTTTCAGTGGTTGTAGCGGCTACGGCTTCCGTCATTACTCTAGTTCGGGTTTGTGATCGTGTCGCTCGTATTATCCTGCTCATGCGCCAGAAATATTAATTAATGCTTAGTCGATCGCGTTTTTAAGAGTATTTGTGACGAGGGGATTATCGATATTGTAAATTAAAGAATTGAATTGAAGGGATAAATAAATTGGTGGTGTTAGGGAAGAAATGAGAAAAATGTGTTGGGTATGGTTTATATATTCTTTGTGTTTGTTGACTATTTTGTTTTTGATTTGTTGACTGTTTGTTTGATGGGAGGATTCGGTTGAGGTTCCTTTCGTTGGAGGGAATGAGTGATGTAATCTGTGACATACGTATTGGCGGGCTGTTGATAGTATCTTTGATCGAAGAGTGGACCTTTATGCAAGCATGTGATTCTTCTAGTAAATTAATTACAAAATGTTGTCATTTTTTAAGAGAATGTAAACAGTAAATCTACAAAATGTTATTACTAGAGTTGTCACTTTTTACCATGAAAATAATGGGAAAAAATCATGGTAACATGTTATCAGAAAAATACAAATATTTTACTGTCAAATGATAACATGTTTTCCGTCTTATTTCAGACCAAAAACAATGGTCTGAAGCAAGATGCACTGTAATTTATATCCGTCACAAGCTTGTGACGGGTCAAATATCACTCACATGATAGATAAAGCAAAAGTAAAAGTGGCTAGATAATCACAAAAAACTTGTCTTTATCTTTCCAAGTGAGTTTTATTTGACCCGTCACAAGCTTGTGACGGATATTGCCGTCACAAATGAGAATTTGTGAATTTGTATTCGATCGAACTTGACATATGTTACTATATTCCATAGCGAGTATGAATTTATATTAATGAAATAATTTTTTCATTTTAAAAAAATATAGAATAATTTAATTAAATGATACTAAATTTTATTAGCAACCTCCTCTAATTTAATTGTGTCATACCGAGTTTTATTAAAATGATAAAATTTATACAAGGATATTATGAGATTGTGATTTGTGATAGAGTTGTAGTACTATTTGATATACAGTAATTATTGTGTAAGACGGACTTACACTATAAAACAGATTATTTATATTAAAAAAAAACTATTTTATTAATAACTATAAATGATTAACAATAAATAAATAAATGAAATTTTATAGAAAAAGACTATGTAAGAGTGTAAGACTGGCTTATTTTAGAATTTGTGTTTATTTTATACTCCCTGAGAAGCTCATCTTAAGCAGTAAAACGATCTTACTCAATAATTATCGAAAATTGAAACACTAGCATACTACTCTGTTATGGCCCAACTCACCACATAAAACAACCCAAATCCAACCTTCTTAGTCCAATACTCCAATGTAACTAAACACAAGCCCAACAAAACTTGGCTGTTTTCTGTTCTTCTGGTTTACTGATTGTTTTATTGCTGGTGAAAGTGTGGCGCGTTTTAGAGGGTTCCATTTACAAGGATAAGAACTTCATCAAAGGTATGTCTTCCAAAATTAATACGAGTATTATTCATTTTAATTTAATTTCTATGTTTGATAATTAGTTTTCTTTTTGCCCAGCTGATTTGATTTTTAATTTTGTAATTTGATTTTATAGAATTTGTTGGATTGTTTATGAAAAGTAATGGGTTAGATACAATAAGCTTAATTGTCTAATTTAATTAAAAATAATGTTTTTTTCGTATATCCGACCCTCTTATCCTGCAATTTTCCGGAACTCGGGAGGCACTGGGTAATATTGTTGTTGTTACACAATATAATTTGAGTACCGTTGAGTTTCAGTGTTTGTGGTAGTTTTTTTCATTAGGGTTTTAGAAAAGATGATAACTTTATTGATAATATGTATTTGGGTGGGAGCTGAAGTTGTTAATTGGTGTTAAGCTGACTAAATTTGTGGGTTTTGTGGGGGTAATTATAGGGAGTCGATAACATCACTCGAAAATATATTACTCTCTCTGTCCGGTCATTTGTTGTCCTTTTCCATATCAGGGTGTCTCAATCATTTGTTGTCCTTTCTATTTTAAGAATGAACTTGATGAGCAATTTGATCATTTAGTAATTCGCCCCTTTCTCTTTCCTTGGTCTTTGTGCCAAAACCAAAGGACAACAACTGACCGGAACGGAGGGAGTAGTATGCAATTCGTTTATGTATATGAAAAAGTGCAAATATTTAACTAATGCTCTCACAGAACGAATGGCAGAGTATATTTCAGAGTGGCGGTGTCATTAGTCATTACCCTAGTATAATCCCTTAAAAGACTGGTGACTAATTGGAAGTGGGTTTAGAGGGGAAGGATGGGAACTGGGAAGACGAGCCTTAATCGAAGCAAATGACCTGTACCACTGTGAACTGTTGTACTCAAGCTTCACATTGCACAAACTTGAACACTGGAGATGGTTACTTGGCTACAGAATCGAGTAGGCAGTGCTACTTTGGTGGTTTTAGACTTTTAATTGATCTTCAATTTTCTTGTGGTTTAGCGCAACCCTATAAATCCGCCCTTCTTGTAGTGAAGTCTGATAACATTGCTGCTGAAGATATAATATGTTGGATAATATCGATATGATTCTTCACAGGGTTTAGTACTTGTGAATTATTCTGAAACGTTAATTAGGATTGATGCTTCAGTTTTTGGAGGTGTGCGTTCATCCATGGACGGTTCTAAAGGATGATTCATGTCAGCCGACCCCAAATCATTTTGGGATTAAGGCTCTGATGTTGTTGTTGTTGTTGTTGTTGTTGATGCTTCAGTTTTTGGTTTTTACTCGTAATTGTTGTGGTTTTTACAGACTGAGTGTTTTGTAGGTATATGATCTTGCACTAGCTAGGAAGATGCCAGCAATAGTGTCATCACGCTTGCTTTTCCTTGTGGGTGAGTCCGTACCATTTGGCAGATTATTGCGTGTTTCTCGGACTGCTTGTTTCCAAAGGGACGTGCGTTTTTTTAGTAAGTTGAGACGTCACAGCGGGCCTCTCACTTTAGCCAGTCTTGGGTTCCGTAGTGAAGTTGATGAGGTGAAGGAAAGTATAGTAAGTAAAGGTAGCCAGCGGGATTCTCTTATAGAAACCGCACCCAAGCTGACTTCTCCGGCCGAAAATGAACTCGAGCAATTGAATTCTCAATTTCAAGAGGCTAAAATCAAGCCGAAAATGGTTAAAGTCAAGGAAGCTAGGAAATCCCTTGAAATAGAAGCAGCCCCGTTTGCTGCTGAGTCGTTTCCCGAGCTTGGGCTTCCACCCTTGCTATTAAAGAGACTTGAACAAGAGGGTTTCACAAAGCCAACCGATGTCCAATCGAGTGCTGTTCCGACGATTATAAAAGGACATGATGCTGTGATTCAGTCATACACTGGTTCCGGAAAAACCCTTGCGTATCTATTACCAATACTCTCAGAAGTGGGCCCTTTGAAGAGGGAATCTACTGGTGTTGAGGATTCTGGCAAAAGGAAGGAAGTGGAAGCGGTTATTGTTGCTCCTTCAAGGGAACTCGGTATGCAGATTGTTCGGGAGGTTGAGAAACTATTGGGTCCTGATAAGAGATTGGTTCAGCAACTCGTAGGGGGTGCTAATAGAGCGAGGCAGGAGGAAGCGCTTAAGAAAAACAAGCCTGTCATTGTTGTTGGGACACCCGGAAGGATTTCCGAGATTAGTGCATCTGGGAAGCTTCATACTCATGGTTGTCGGTTTTTGGTCTTAGATGAAGTAGACGAACTTCTTGCGTTCAACTTTCGTGAAGACATGCATCGGATTCTAGAACATGTTGGGCGAAAATCGGGGGCAGGCTCGCCAAGTGTGCGTCAGACCGTCATGGTGTCGGCCACTGTGCCGTTTTCAGTAGTGAGAGCCGCTCAGAGCTGGTGTCGGGACCCTCTACTGGTCCGCGCTAAAAATGTAGGCCCACTTGAATCTGTCCCCACACCTACTCGGGTGAATTTACCAGGAATGGACCCAAGCTCTCCGCCTGAGACACAGGCACCGTCACAAGCTGCGTCCGAGAGCATGCCACCACTATTAAAACACTATTATTGCACTGCTCACTTGCAGCACAAGGTGGATACATTGAGAAGATGTGTTCATGCCTTGGACGCGAGGTGTGTCATCGCATTTATGAACCAAAATAAACAGCTAAAGGATACGGTTCACAAGCTTGAGGCTCGTGGGATGACAGCGGCTGAACTCCATGGGGATCTTAATAAGCTTCAACGGTCCACCGTGTTGAAGAAATTCAAAAGCGGAGATATACGAGTACTAGTCACCAATGAGTTGGCCGCAAGAGGATTAGATGTCACCGAATGTGACCTTGTGGTCAATCTCGGCCTACCGACTGACTCAATCCACTATGCACACCGGGCAGGGAGAACAGGGCGACTTGGAAGGAAAGGCGTGGTGGTGACCGTATGTGAAGAGCGTGAAGTTTTTGTCGTGAGAAAGCTACAAAAGCAACTTGGAATTGATATTCAGGCTTGTGATTTTCTTGAAGGTAAACTTCTTGTAAAGAAAGAGGAGCATGCTTAATGTACTAGCCGTCAACACGGTAATCAAAGCCAATTGTCGAGATACCATTTGGCAGAGATCGTCAGATTATTTGTGGTTTGGTAAAATACCGGTGTGTAATTCATGCAAGATCAATACGAATCAAATTGCTATAGCTGTAGCTTGCAGTCTCGAGACTTGTATTGATTGACTAGTACTATAATAGTATAATGTAAGGACCGTAGTGATTTATTTCATCTCCATAAAGAATTTTGAATTTTTGCTCAATCGAAGAGACGGGTTTAACAGAGTTGTATTTGCAAAATTTTACATCATTTGGGGTATGGCGAGTTATACAGGCATTAAACCTAAAATAATAAAATATCAAGAGAAAAGCGGGCAGATTGAAGCTCTTCCTTCATCGGATACGAAAAGCCTTGATAATCCTTCTGCAGCCGTGTCTCCCGAGTCCCGATTGATGATTAACCTGAAGATCATTTTCAAGATCAAAACACCAGTAAAATCAATATAAAAAGTTGTATAACCAAAACCTGAAAAAGGCATGCACAAAAGAGTTAGAAGTAAATGGGAGCGAAGCATATGCCTGATGAATGACGGAATGCAAACAGCGAAAACAGGCAGCTAGCTGCACACAACTGAGACAAGACCTGGGGCATAAGAATGTTCAGCGATTACATGACAACATCCATTCAACTGAACCAAAGACGTCTTGAGTTAGTGCTTGAGGAGGTCGCAGTTCAAAATTCCGTCCCTTTCGTTTATACTCCCTCCGTCCCGGTCAATTGTTGTCCTTTGGTTTTGGCACAAAGACCAAGAAAAGAGGAAGGGGCTAATTACTAAATGACAAGTGGAACAAATTGATTGTGAATGATCAAATTGTTCATTAAGTTCATTCTTAAAATAGAAAGGACAACAACTCACTGAGACACCCTAATATGGAAAAGGACAACAAATGACCGGGACAGAGGGAGTATTGTATTAGCTCTTGATCCTCCTCTTACACCAAAAAAAAGAGGAAAAAAACATCCATTCCAGCTAAATAAAAGCCAAAAGACACTAATGTAACCAAGCGACTAAGTCGATAAAAAGAATACTTACAACTGTCACCTTACCTCGACTACTCACCATTTGCCATCCTCTCGATTTGCATCTTTCTGAAACCACACAGACAGATTAGAGTACAGGTAACAAGACAATAAAACGTTTACATTAAGTTGAATACAGAGACTGAACACCATCGCATTGTCGTACCAGCTACATTCTGTTTCCAACGCTTTTCTGGCATACATTTACCTGCATTCACAGTTCAATAAAAACACAGCATTGTCCTGCAATTGAAGATGAGAGAAAATAATACATTGCCACACCAGCTAGCTTCTGTTTACAAGGCTTTTCTGGCATACATCTACCTGCATTCACAGTTCAATAAAAATAAAATACAAAAAGAGACAATGTTAAGCGCTGCTTACGCGCTCCCATAGCTGCTGCATCCGCAAGTAAGTGCGCGTGACATCAACATGCTCTATCAACATATGAAACTAAAAGAGGAAGACTTTTGTTTGCATAAGTCACCAAAACTAATTTCCCGCAAAAAAAGAAAACATGATTGTTCTGTATGCTCCACATTTGATGTATATTCCTAATCTATACAATATCCAAAGACAAAAACGGATGTTTTCATCGATGAAAAATCTGTGCAAAAGAAAACTCAAAGGTGTTTCTTTTCACCTTAGAGAGTACACTTTGGTGCAGAAGAATAAAATGCCCTCTAAATCTAACATTGTCTTCAAAAGGAACTGTCATCTATAAAAAAGAAGGTTGCAAGGCTTGTGGCACACAATTGGCATGGGCTCTATCAAACCTCAAAAGACGTCTCTTGCACATATCCTTCTCAAATTTGACATTACAACCAACTATGCCGGCGCATATACAATTGCAGTGTACAATCCGACAACCCAATCACTGAATGCCATGTGTGCTGCTGGCTTACGCTTGTGCTCACGGCCTTCAAGGCTTTGGAACTGGCTTCATTGACATGTGCCTCTCGATCAGCTTGTCCACAAACGCACGGATCTGTAACAATAAATAGATTTAATAATTTAAACAGCAAGACAAGCAGTCAATATAAATTAGTCGGCTAACAGGACATTTAGATTGAATAATCTAAACATAATTCATATGCCATCAAAAACGATCATGCAGTCAGTAGCCCGCAAATTTTAGGACGAAAACAGAAATTAGGGATAGTGGTATATATGACATTGGATTACCATCAAATGGAAATGGAAACAAAGTCTCACCTTGTTCTTACGCTTGTAATCAAGAAACTCAGAGACGGACATTGCTTTCTCTGCATCTGTTGTCTGCTCCATTACCTGGCAAATTAAGAAATCAAGCGACAACAATGTATCAAGAGGCATATATATATATATATATATATATATATATTAACATGAGGCAGAGTAATTTTTCTTTTAATGAAAAAATTAAATATATAAATTTATATTCCGCTAACCTTGGTGGCACTCTTTTTCATTATAGACTTGTATCCATCTTTATCAATCTTTCTGGCTTTGTATAGGGGCATAAGCAGTGAAGCAACGTAATCCACAACACCCTGTTTAATATGTTCAGTACTTTTTGGCTGGTTGACCGCCAATTCGTTATTAACTGTAACCTGAGAAATAGAACTCTCATTAGGAAGTCCCTCGTGCTTCTTTGCAACAAGTCTCGACATTGTGCTTGAATCTTCCTCGTCTTGAATATGCATGGATGATTGAAATTCAAACTCGGCCTCTGCAGCTTGGCACTGCCACCTCTCAATGGCATGGTAATCTTTTAATACATCACTACCCGAGGATTCAACCCATGCCTTAGTAAAAGCAGTGTTGTCCCCGCCTACACTTTCTCCAGAATGCTCTCTCCAGTTCAACTGGCATGCCACATCATTCGAATTGCTACGCTGCGAAAGGTTATCCACCGGCAATCTAGAATTCTCGAGATTAGCACATGTCTCAGAGAAGTCAACTGACCAATCCCTAACTCTACAGTTTCTTGAATCTATTTCTGAAATACAGTCCTGTCTTCCTAAAACCCCACCAGACCACCTTTTTCGCTCTGCCTCATCCATTTGTGCATATTGCTCTCGTCTAGCATACTTCTGGAATGATGGTATTTTTGGCAACTGCATCATGCTACTCCTTGCTTCGGATGATGTATAAGCCTACCAGAATGCACAAATTACGAGTCAGATATTTTGAGGGCAACCACAACCAGCAATTCTTTTTACAACAAGATGCTGCGCATAAGAACACAGCACCAAACACAAGTACACCCTGATTTTGTCCCACTAAAACAAAGTAGAACCGAAAAAAGGACAATCCATATAAACGATCAAAGAAACATGTCGGCAAATAACAGCAGTTACACAAACTTCAAGCAGTGGTGATTCTAGGATTTGGTTGATAGGGGTGCATAAAATCCTTTTATATGAAAAATCTAGTCAGAGCAAAAAAAGATCTTCTCTAATTGGGCAAATTATATATTTAAAACAACACAAATTCTTATTTAAAACGGAAGTATCTGTCTTAACCTTAAGACGGGTCAAGTATGTCAAATAAAACAAAAGTAAAATGCGTAGGGAAGAAAAAGATATATGTCTTATTCATACAAGTGGGATACTACTTGACCAGGTTGATACTACTTGACCAGGTTTTAACCTTAAGACGGATATTATTCGTCTTAAAAGAGACTAATTGAACAAACAAATGTAAATAACATTGAATGAAAATTGCTCTGTACAAGAATTGGACTCATGACCTTCAATTAAAAAATAATACCCACAAGGCCCAAACCACAAGACCAACTTGATTATTGTGCTTCTTTATTGCACAAAACTTTATACATTTCTGGAAAAAGAGGAGTTCAGATGCACCCACAGAACCCTCCTTGAAGACGCCACTGACTTCAAGGGATCAGCAATTCAATATCCAAGTTTCCATAAAGGACCACATAAAGTATGTAACATAAGTTTTCGTCTTTCTCTTAGCTGTAAATTTCATGCTTCTGACTTGCTTAAGTCACTACGTAATAATAATCTACTCGATACTAAGAGCATCATCCTTCCGATATCCATTGGAAGTTCTAATTAAAGCTGTAAATTAAGAACAAAATATCAAAAGACAAAAGCGCACCTTTATGGCAGCAAGCGCGGCAGCATGGGCAGCCTCAGCTGCGGCAATAGCAGCCTGTTCTTCTTCAGACAACGGTACATCTACAGGCTCCTCTGACTTACTCTCTAGTCCCGCTTTTGAGGCATTTGATATGGATGAATGAGTCTCCAGCTTCACTTGTTTTCCTGTCAGCTTCTTATGACTTAGATTGACATTATTCCCAGTAGCACAATGCTGCGCACGTTTAGGGGGCTTTCTGGAACTCTGATCTTTTGCTTTTGCTTTTGAAGAATCTGCATTTGTCATGTGTCTCAACAGCTTCAAGCCACCATTAGTGGCCTTCTCCTTGCGGAAAACTTCAATCCACATGGTAACCAGCTGACTTGCTATGCTACGTATATCGCGGCTAGTGTGGACACATACTTTCTCTTTGACGGTTTTACCAATACCTATATTATAATCAAGAGTTGCAATATTCAGAAAGGAGATCGAATAACCCATCTTACATTAGATGCATATAGATTGCCCTTAAACCACTCCTTGCAAGAAAACCTCACTGAAGCTGTCCTTTCTTTTAGTTCCATACATATAAAAAAGAGTACTTCATTTCATAAATCACAGCTATTACAAAATTGCTCTCAACTGGACGCATGTAAATATTTAGATGCCACAGAATGTGCCCCCATGCTCTCTCCAAGACAAGAGGTAAAGAAAAATGGAGGTGTATACCTGACAAGCGAACAGCTACCAAGTCAGTGGAGACCAGCACAAGTATACGAACACAATGACGTAACAGCTGAGTTCCATCCTTCCCCAAAGAGTCCTGTTTTTGTGCAAAATAGAGGGGAACAAACATTACAGTATCCGGAAAAATCCCAAAATCTCTAAAGAAGGTTTCTATGACATAAATAACATCGCCCCAGTGCAGTGCTGCGGGCGAGATAAGGAGGCAATGCATGCAACATCACTCATTGAGTTGAAAACACAAAGAGAGGCTATTTTTGGAAGACCCGTAATGAAATTGCTACTTCACAAACAAAGAAGCATAGACACATTAGTGAGACACTTTGCCACATGACATTATATCTCAAAGCCAAAGAATAGGGAGTACTTGGCTCAACTAGGAAAGGACAAACTTTTATGACAAAAATACATGAGAATGTCCTGTATCTATGTTCGAAGACAATTGCTTAGTTGCCTGAAACTCACCAGTATCCAGGAATTCAGTATGCTGAGCCCTTCTTTTGATCCGGCAAAAGCTTTCAGAGATTCCACAGGGAGACTCAACAACTCTTTAGCCAGACGCAATTTTCCTGCTGATGTTTTAGCAGAGAAGAACAAATCCTGTAGTAAACTTTCTCTTGTAAAGCCGGGATCAGTGATGCCAATTGCATCAAGCCTTCTAGCAATGTCCTTGGCTTCATTTCTTTGACTGGTTGATTGGACCCGGTCAGCATCAACAGCTTCTGCTTCTGCTGTGTAATCATTACCAGTTGTCAGGATGTCAATTATACGGACCGCCTCTCGAAGCCCACTCATCATTGCACCACCTACTGTATCCGGATGCTCCTTACACGTTGCTTCCCCGGCAAAAAACAAACATTTCTCAACAGGTCTACCTATTATGTCATAATCCTCCCCAGAAGCTCCAACAGCAACATAAGAGTATGCGCCATAACTAAAAGGGTCTCTTCCCCAATCCGTCACTACTGATGCAACTGGATCTGGAACAGCTTTATCTCCAAAAAGTCTACGTAGAACGGTCAAGGCATGATTCACATGGTCAGAAGGGCTTGCATTTTGTCCATCCACAGCAGCTTTACCAACCACTAAGGCTATAAGAACAGGAGCTCCAACTGTTTTCTTCACATTCCAAAACATGAAGCAGCGGCCCCTTGAGTCAGAGTGCTCAGCAGTAGCTCCAAAGTAATCCACAGAATCATCCCAAAAAATGTCTGGGAACTCCATCACTACTTTATTGAGAACACCAAAACCCAGCCGTTGGATGGCTGAATGTTTCCACTGTGGCAATGGTGGCGAGAACTTAATAGAGTCTGCCTTTAAGCACCCAAGTGGCACGGTAATCAAAACAGCATCTCCAAAGAACTCCTCGCCATTAAATGTGGATACTTTTACCTTATAGGAACCATTTTCCGCACTTCCTAAGTCTGTTGGGCCGTAAGAAATGTCAGAGACCACCTGGTTCAAATGAACAGGAAGTCCTTGTGCAATAGATTCCACAACAGCACTATAACCCCCTTTGATCATACAATGAGCTCCTCCAAATCCTCCATAGACATCATCCTGGTTCCAATGAGGAAGAGATACGTCTTTGAGCAATGCAGCACAGCCATACTCTAAGTGAGCAAAATGCCAATCCATAATTCTCCTCTCAATATGACTCAGTGTTCCATCCTTAGCACCATTTTCAGCTGGAGCAAGGCTGCTTGCCAATGGTTCCAGTAATTCAGATTTTACATTGTTTTGATAAAGGACTTTGCGGCGAATTTTGAGACCGAATTCTAACCCATCTTCGAGAGACATTTTTGTAGCGCTTTCCCCTTTCTGAGCAACAACCACCATCATATCATCCAGTAAACTATTGAACTCTGCTTCCAAAGATTCATCAACATCTGCTGGTACCTTCTGACCAGTTACAACATCATAAAGTGGGCAATCACTGTTTAGTATAGTCAAATCAAGACCCAACTGAGCACAAATTAAGGACGAAGGATCAGGTCGCCTTTCACTAGCCACATCGGCTTCAACGCCTGTGATAATACTTGCTCCAAGATCCACGGGTACTGAGAGAGATGAGCGATCTGTATGAACTCGGCCACCAATCCTACCCCTTGCCTCAAGCACAGTGACAGGATAACCTTGCCTCTGCAAATGCCGTGCTGCAGTCAAACCCGCAGGGCCTGCTCCCACTACTATGATCCTTTTCTGGTTTTTAAAATCACATTTTGTAGAGGAATTGGCCGCCAAATGCCCGAGCATCATTGGTTGACTCACACCTTCACCATGCTCAAGCTTCCTTCCAAGCAAATCGGCTGAAGAGTCTAGTCTAGCAACTCTTTCAGATAGTTTTTTATCAAGTTCCATGCCAAATTCACCGACAACCTGGCAATCAAGCTGTTTATCATCAGATGCATGAACTACTTTCTCTTCAGCATTTTCAGCAGCTTCATGAAAATGAATTTCAACTGCAGAAGCAATATCATCCGTTGCCTTAGGTAGAGTGTCAGCAGCTTCTTTGAAATGATTTTCATTAGGAGAAGCTATAGCATCCTTTGCCTTCAATAGAGTATCAGCTTCTTCGAAATGATTTTCATTAGCAGAAGCAGTAGCATCCGTTGCCTCAGGCAGAGTATCAGCAGCTTCTTTGAAACGATTTTCATTAGCAAAAGTAATGCCATCTGTTGCCTTAGGAAGAGTATCAGCAGCTTCTTTGAAATGATTCTCATTAGCGGAAGCAACATCATCCTTTGCCTTAGGTAGAGTATCAGCAGCTTCTTTGAAACGATTTTCATTAGCGGAAGTAACGTCATCTTTTGCCTCAGGTAAAGTATCGGTAGCTTCTTTGAAATGATTAGCAGAACCAATATCATCCTTTTCCTTAGGTAGGGTATCCGCAGCTTCTTTGAAACGATTTTCATTCACAGAAGTAACGTCACCTTTTGCCTTAGCAGGAATATCAGGGGCTTTTACCTGACCAAGAATAAAGGAAACACCATCTGCTGAGTCAGTAATAGACGCTCCAGAACTCCCCTCAAACTTCTTTTCTCCTAGTAGTTTATAGCTCCTTCTAGAGCTGGGCTCTGCCATATCTTTGTTAGCAGCAATCCCAATATTAATATAGCCCTGGTTCAAAAATCCATGACAAGATATAAGCAAAGAAAGAACAAAAAAAATGATGACATAAACGGGTAAAAAGGCTACAGAGCACCAATCGTAGAATTCCACTCACACTTTGATCCAAGAATGAATAGATATCCCTCATCAAGGAAGCACGGAAGGGTTCCTTTTCAGACGGTGTCATGGTGATTCCACAATCCACAAGAGGCAGAATACGGGTTACATCCTTGCTCCAAAGACTTAAGATCTTGTTCCTACATCACATCAAGCCAAAAACCTATAGTCAACGACATAGGTCTGCCACAAGCAGTTTGTTTTTGGAATCTTCCAGCCAAGTCCAAGAAACATAGTTCTCCAGTAGTAAGCATGTATCAAGGACACACCACAAATCTTGCCTTCTAGATGAAGGTAGGATCGTAACACGGTTTAGCAACTAATAGAACCCATAGGCAAACTATATCCTACAGAAATACACCTAAATATGTTTTTTGGATACATAATCCTTGGCTGAAATACATGAAATAGTTATAAAAATCCTGACAAACAAGGGTTCACTTGAAAACAAATATGCACCAAAACCAAAATATGTTTTTGGATTTATAATCCTTATCTGTTACCTTTCCCAATGCTTTGCATCACTTTTTTCCTCAATTTCTGTACCTTTACATCGCTCTCACCCAAAAGGTTTCCCGTTTCCCTCATTTTTCTGTCATTTACTTTTCCTTCATCTCACATTTATTTTTCACGTATCACGCTTTACTTTTTTATTGTGGTTTCCCTTCTCTCCAGTTTTCCATAGTTTTACCACCTCACGTTCACAGTTTCATACAAAGATTCAAGTAAGCCGACCACAAATCATTTTAAGACTATGCCCTCGTGGTGAAAGAGGATAAACAATTGACTTTAGATTGGACACTCTTTGTATGCTAAAGCCTAGAAGGTTTAGGTTATTGATTAGGAAAGCGTTTAATGTAACTTAAATAACTAGACCCACAGCTGGAGTAACTTCCTATTTCCAATTAAAAAAAAAGGCATTCTGAACTTACGTCGCACTCACACAAAAGAAAAGTTCATGTGAACACAAACATACAGAGGTTAAATGCCACACAAACTAACCTGCATTCCAGGTACTGTTGCAGTCCACCTTTCCGTCTCAACACCTCCTTGAACTTAATGTTCTCAACAGGATTTAATGAACGGGATTTTAGACCGACTGCTACAGCAGCAGCGCCACCACTTTCAAAGTGCGGATCTATGTCTGAAGAGTAAACCTTGTCTTTTGACTGACCACTCAGGCTTTTGTCAACAGCATGATAAGAGTAGGGCATACGACGATCATGCATTAACACCGCCCAATCAATGTCTCCTTCATATGCCATATCACCATCCTTGCGCTTTTTAACTTTACGGACAGCACGATCACCACATTGGCTATCGTTCTCGATGGAATCACCATTTTCCTTTGGTGCAACAGATGGAGAGAATGACCCATTGGGTTTGTCATTGAAATCAGGTAGCAAAGGAACACCATCTCCGAGATCTTGATCACCAGTTCTTGCAGTGTTTGACACCTGACCAATACAGCTTTCATTGACAACAGCCTCACGCTTAACAAGCTTAGTGAGCTGCTCCCCCAATTCGGATGTAGGGGTATAACAGGGAATGCCAATCTCAGAGCTGCGAGCATCAGAAGATAAAGATTCCTTGACGGCGCTAGGGAGATTAACATCTTTGAAATTAGACGCACATGGGTCACACATTTCTACAGTAGATTCCATAAGAGGTTTGTCATTCATCTCATACTCCCCACAAATTTCACTTTTGTTAAGTTCTGGTATCTTATCAGCACAAGCAGTTCGACTAACAGGTATTGAATGGTCTAAAACAGTTTCAAAACAGTTAACAGAACTATTATCATTAGGTCTCATACTCGCATCAATAGTCACGGAGTTAGTGCTCTTAGAACTCCCCACTGGTACGTTGCCAGACCCTTCATCCCATGAAGCGTCCATTTGGTTTCCTGCTGACTTTTTCTGAGGAGTAATGGATCTCACTTGGCAGCTACTAGGCAGACAACCTTCTGATCTATGACTCTCGCTTTGTAATTTTTCATCTGAAAGACGGTCTTTTCGAGATGCAGGCTGAAAATCTACCAACATATTATTTGAGCTGGGGCAGGGACTGTTCTCTGAGAGTTGCACATCCTTCTTCAACTTTGATCCAGACGCAGCACGCGGTTTTTTGTGGACACCAGACTGCGCTTTCTTCAAGAATGAAGATAGAGAATCGACCAAATGTTCAGCTGCATTAGAAGGATCTTCTTTTCCCTCTCCCTGATCATCAACAAGATCTCTTCGAATCTTAGCAGGAGATGTAGATGCGGACCCTTTAACTTTCCCATCACATTTCTTTTCTGACTTTTTACTAATTTTTACATCTGACCTCACATCAGAAGCTTCATCACCAACGTCATCCACCAAACTCGCGCCCTCTTGTATCCGATTCAAACTCACATCCGAGAGTTCATCAAACTTTGACTCCATTCTCCCTAAACTCCCACACCCTCTATCTTTCTTTGGCCCCTTCAACTTCTTCTTAAAGCTAGCTAAGGTATCCTCCATTCCCCCAAAGTCCTTGCTTATCCTCTCCTTAACCACAACTTTCTTATCCTTCTCGCCATCTACCTCCAACTTAACTTTCTTAGAACTCCTCCTCTTCAACTTCAACAATGAACCAATCGGCTCATCGTCATCCGAATCTAATATCATCTCACCATGTTTTGGCCTCTTTTTAAAAACCACCTTCTTATCTTCAACATCCATATTCTCTACCAATCACAAAAACACCCAAATTCTCAAAATTCAAACTTCTCCCTCTTTTATAACCCTAACCCTAACCCTAGAATTGGACAAATAACATGCAATTATCCTCTACTTCTCCAATCATACCACCAAAAAGTCACACTCACAACTCAGCTATCATGTCATTCAAACCCTAATCAATTCAACAACATTCAATCATACAAATTAAAATTAGTCAAATTCAACCCAAACCCACAATTCCAATCCAAAAACCCAAATCTTCAATACTAACAAGAAAACTAAAACTGCCCTTTTGCCTGAAATCCCCTTTTCTCCTGTACACACGACAATGCAACAGCAAAAACAACAAATTCAAAAACTAGGGTTTTTATGTTCTTCAGTTATTAAATACCAACAAAAATGGTTAATTCCAAAAAATTCAAAGATCAGAAAAATACCTGAGAAACAGATGTTTGACAAAGAAGTTGAAGCTAGTTTTTTCCCCAAATTAAATCCTGAAAAATTCAGGAGATTAAAGAGGTGGGTATCTTTGGTTAAATAGAGCAAAAATAATTAAGAAATAAGAAAAATTATATGATACGAGTAGTACCTAAAGTGAGCAAATTAAGAAGAATATATAAGTTGATTTTGTAGGGGAAGAATGTAACGCATGTGTGTGTTCAGTTGTAGGGGAAAAGGGAAAAAAGAAGGGCATTTGTTGTGTATTGAGCAAAATTGGGAGATGTGTTTAATGTAATAAGGTGGATAATGACCCTTGCTAATGACTTTTTTAGGATTAGGATTGGGATTTTACTATGATTTTGGGCATGAGATTGTGTTTTTTTGGTGTGATTAGGGATTAGTTACTCAATTTCTTGATTTTGGCATGTTGATGGCGGTCGCGGTCGCGGCGGTGGTAATAAGCTGGTGTGAGAAAGGGTGATTGTGTATGTTTGGGGGAAGTTGATGGATATTTCGTAATTTGATTTTGGTTGTGGAATGGTGTTTGAGGTATCAGAATAATCGGAAATGGTGTACGTGTAATAATTACAATTTCCAAAGAAAAGGGGGTTAGTTACCGTTAATTCAATTTGTTGATTTGGCAGGGTGGTGGTGGTAAGTTGGTGTGGGTGAGGGTGATTGTGTAGATTTGGGAAGTATGATGGGTGAATTTGTGATTTGATTTTGGTCGTGGAAATGGTGATTGAGGTGGCGAATAAATGGAAATGGTGTACGTGTAATAATTACAGTTTTCGAAGAAAAGGGATTAGTTATTCAATTTGTTGATTTTACATGGTTGTGGTGGTGGTGGTGGGTTGGTGTGGGCGGGGGTGATTGTGTGGGTTTGGAGAAGTTTGATGAGTGATTTTGTGATTTGATTCTGGTCGTGAAAATGGTGTTTAAGGTGTCAGAATAATTGGAAATGGTGTACGTGTAATAATTACAGTCTCCAGAGAAAAGGGGGTTAGTTACAGTTTATTCAATTTGTTGATTTGGCAGGGTGGTGGTGGTAAGTTGGTGTGGGTGAGGGTGATTGTGTAGATTTGGGAAGTTTGATGGGTGATTTTGTGATTTGATTTTGGTCGTGAAAACGGTGATTGAGGTGTCGAATAATTGGAAACGGTGTACGTGTAATAATTACAGTTTTCGAAGAAAAGGGGATTAGTTATTCAATTTGTTGATTTCACATGGTGATGGTGGTGTAGGTGATGGTGATTATGTTGGTTTTGAGAAGTTTGATGGTTGATTTTGTGATTTGATTATGGTCGTGAAAATGGGGGTTAAGGTGTCGAAATTCGAAATATTTAAAAATGGTGTACGGTGTAATAATTACAATTTCCAGAGAAAAGGGGATTAGTTACTCAATTTGTTGACTTGTCATGGTGGTGGAGGTGGTGGTGGGAAGTTGGTGTGGGTGTGGGTGATTGTGTAGTTTTGGGGAAAGTTTGATGGGTGATTTTGCGATTGATTTTGATCGTGCAGATAGTGTTTTAGGTACTGGAATATTTGGAAATCGTGTACGTGTAATAATTACAGTTTACAAAGAAAGAGGAATAACAATGATGGTCATGATTGAGATAATGATGGTGATTTGATGAGGGTGATTATTATTAATTAATTTGGTTCGGAAAAGTTTGATGGGTGATTTTGTGATTTGTTTTAGGCGGGTATGAGTGGAAATGGGGTTGGAGGTGTTGGAAATGGGGTCGGGATATCTATAAATGGTATTTGTATAATTATTGCATTTTTCAGAGACAGGGGAACAACGTCGATGGTTATGGATGAGATGATGGTGGTGATATGGTAAAGGTGATTGTTGTTGGTTGATTTGGCTAGGGGTTAATTAGTTTTATGGGTGAGTATCTTGTGATTTGTCTTTGGTGGGTTAGAGTGGAAATGGTATGGAAATCGTGTTGGGATATATGAGAATGATACCTTTATAATTACTACAGTTTTGTAGAAAGAGGAACAACGCTAATGGACATTCTTATGGATGAGATAATCGTGTTGATTTGGTGACGGTGAATCGGTGATTGTTGATTATTTTGGTTGTGGGAAAGTTTGATGGATGATTTCGTGATTTGTGGGGATTGAAGTGAAAATGGGTGTTTAAGGTGTCGGAAATGGTGTTGAAATATATAAGAATGGAGTATGTGTAGTTATTACAATTCATAGAGAAAGAGGAACAAGAACGATGGTTATGGATGAGATTATGGTTGTCTGATAATATCGTGCGCTTTAAATGAAAGGTGAAATAATTGGAAATGGTGTCTGTATAATTGTTATGTGTAGAATGCGATTCTTGGGTAAAGAGGAAGATGACGATTGTGATGGATGAGACAATTCACGAGGTTCAAATGCGGTGGGATGTTATTATTTCCATGGCGATTAGCCATATTAGATGGATTTAATATTAGCGCTCATTATTTGACATAAGAAGGTAGTGGCCCCAATGTAAAAATGGGAAACAACAAAACACTTAAATACATATTTAATGATGACTTTGTAAATATGATTTGTTGTTGGTGGTAAGTTGAATGGGAATGGTATTAGAGTAGCTAAATTGTGCTGAAAAAGTTAGAATGACATGTGTGATAGCTATGCATAAAATGTAACATCGGAAAAAAGATCGCCGATTGCGATGATTATGGATGAGATAATGATGGTGGAAAAATTATCCTTTAAGATTTTGATTTAGTTGAACTTCATTCTCACAATGTATAACTATATCAGATGAATGTGATTATGGCGCAAACGTGTTACTGATGATGTTTTACTTATTGAAATGGTGTCACCCTAATTGAAAATGACGTATGCTCATGATTGTTTGGCTTAAAACGTTATACGAGGAGAAAGATTGGCGATGAGGGCCAGACGGTTATGGATGAGCCAATGAATTTTTAGAAGCAATTAATTATAGGGAATTTTTAATGCGATTGGATTTTGCGTTCATTTTCAAAATTCTAATAGAGATCTCATAACGGGGTGAGTATCAAAAGACAGGCGCATATATCGCCGTATCGGTAATATAAAAAGGAAATGTCACGTGGAATGTTAAAATATACGGTCAATGTAATTGTGAACAAAAAGGATATACAATTCATCCATGTATATTGTAAGATTGTTTCAAAAGACAAGTAGTGATGCATATTATCCCATTGTTCGTGGTCACTTGGTGTGTGTTATATACTTATATGCCTCGATTGCTTGTCGACCTTGAATCTCAAAAGTTAGATAACAAGGTTAATTCAAATGGTACGATTTCGATCAATAGTTGTTTAAAATAATAAGACAATTTTATATATACGTAAGCTAGATGTCTTGTAGAATAAACGTTACTACATTCCGTAAACTACTCTATTAACAAAAAGTAAGAATCTATTGTTACAAGTCTTACAATTTACAACCCGTCAGTTTTATAATCGACAATGTTTAGAAAATTAAGTACAACAAGAGCCGAAGATGGCCAACCCTAAAAACTGAAATTCGACAAGTTATAATTTAAAGCAATTATTTTACTAAGAAATCGAAACTAATCTCTTTAACTAATTAAGCTAAACCTAGTTGAGTTGCCAGTACGAATGTCAACACTTGATCAAGATCCAATTATAGCATATTGATTTAACCAGAATCAAATATATATACATTTTCTTTTTTCATATGTGATCTTATATTCCAATAAAACTAATCTAATCTAGACTTCGGGTTTGTCACCCGTTAAAAAAAGGTGGTTGACTTGGTGTACATGATTTACAAGTTATCACGTATATTCGGAGTTTCCCTAGTAACCAGTGCGCATCAACAGCGATTGCAAGTTCCTCGTTATCAAAAGAAAATTCCAAATCCCATTATATGATTTGGATCCGACATACCATATATACTGCCACATGGATGATCAAATGACCCAAGCCCATAGACTCGACCCGGCCTAACCTGAATTTTTTTAAGGGTTTGGGCCTTTTATAGGTCCATATCAATTGACATCCCTGGTTGGTAGTAACGGCCAACATGATTTGGGGCTTTTGGTGTACTCAATACCCAATCAACTTGTACATTTTAATCCGCCAAAAGCCCAAAACTGCAATCACTCACAACATGCTCGCATGAATTACACGGCTAGTGTCACACGACTCACACCATCGACATCGAGCATACGAGTACTTCATTTTGTAACTCGTTAGTTTGTCATTTACAATGTTAATTTCATTAGCAACCGTTTATTGTAAGGGTGTAACTAGTCAGGGTTAGCAGAAGCACTCGCAAAAAATGAAATTTTCGAGACTTTTAGTTAAATTTTTAAACTATTTTCAAGTTTTGCTTATGACATAATTCGTTTGCCTTGCTGAAATATTTCAGCTTGTTAACTATAAATCTTGCTTTGCCGCTGTGTGATACCTACAGGCTACAGGTGGGCGAAAGTGTGGGCCAGTTTGGGCGTTTGGCCCACCTCATGGGCCGAAAAAACATTCCCCCCGGCCCCTCCCAGTCGGATTAGGTTTGGGCCATCCCTCTAGCCCGGCCCGACCAACTCATGAAAATGCACTCGTCCACCTCATCAAAAAGTTAAAAAAAAGTCCAAAAGCTAAATGTTGACATCCAACGTCTCATTTATATATACTGAAAAGGTCCTTAGCGTAGTGGTTATGATGAAGGTATAGAGGATAATAAGTCACAGGTTCGAATCCCCACCCTCGATATTATTCAATAGTTTTATAACTAGAAAAAATAATCGAAAACATTAACTAGAACTTTCAAATTTTCCAGTGCTCGGGCAACACCTGATACCAGAGCGACGGATCATACCGCTATGGGATGTAGGAAGTCGAAACTGAAGTGCTGTCCGAGTACCTAAACTCTAATTCTGCTCGCGTTCTAGTTCAATCCTCGAAATATGTGGTTTTAGCCCTTTAGGGTGTGTTTGGATAGCAAAAATGGAGGGAAAGGAAGGGGAGGGGGAAGGAGGGAAGGGAAAGGGAGAGAAGGGAAGGGGAGGGGGAATGGAGTGTGAGTGTTTGGATACAATTTCCCTCCAAATTTTGCCTATTGTGGAGAGATTTTGATTAGTCTTGGAAGAGGGAAATTGGATCCCTCCAAATATCTCCTCCTCCATTTCCCTCCACCCTCATTTGCTATCCAAATGAGGGATTTTAAATCCCCTAGTCCCCCTCCCTTTCTTTTCCCTCCAAATCCCTCAATCCAAACACACCCTTAGACTTTTAGAGCAGGTTACCCTTGGTCACAATCAGTCAACCAGAACAAACACATACTATTTTCGCATACTGTCAATAGGTTAAAAAACATGCTGTAGGCTGTTGCAGTGAAGGAAGCTGAATCCGCTATTCAGGCAGCTTGCTAATCTACATCGTTCTTTACTTCTTTGTATTCAGAACCCAGTTTGCTGCTGTTACTATTCGTGACAGTGCATTTAGATTCCCATAGCAATTGTGCGCCTGGTTTAAAATATCGACAGTGGTACTGAAACGCGATTGACCTTAATATATATATCGGTTTTTAGATGATAGTTTTCTCTTTGCACCTGGTTGAAAACAACAGGCACACTAGTGATTCATTTCGCGTTATCCAGAGTACGGATGTACCCCTATCGAAAAGGAAGGGCTCTGGCAATACTCGGGTATTGCAGGTTTTTCGTGCTGTCAATCTCCAGAATTGCACTACTGGTTTAGAAAATTGAGTACATCTTGTTATTACTATTTGTTGGGACTGCCACCTCTACCACTCCGTCACACTATTATACACAAACTAAAGCATTGAGATTAAACTAAAAATGTGTTCATTGACATAGTGCCTAAGATTATAATTACTGGTTTCTGATTGTTTATACAGTTCTACGCCAGCTACTTATTCGAGGCAGGGCTAGGATTTCCTGTTAGAGGGGGGGGCAAAAGTTTCAGTGAGGGCGAACAAGTAATTTATTAAAGGTAAATTTTTAAAAAATTCGAAAATTGAACTAAAAATTTCGAATTTTTCTATTTTCAGTATAGGCGAGCGTCCCTGCTAGCCCCCTTGCTCCACCGGTGCTTATTTCTCAAAAGCAAGATCACAAAGAAATTAAACAAACACAAGTCAAGAGTAGCAAACTCATCTTGTGAGTCAGAGTTTGTCACCTAGATTGAAAAAATGTCGGATTTTGTGATTTACAAGCTATCATATATTATACGTGTACGTATGATTCTAAGTTAGAGTTCGATCTTGATACATTTTATTCACAAAATTTTAACTAATTAAAAACTTGTAAATTTAATTTTGATTTGCACAAATTTAGGTGTCATTAAGAGAGGGTTAAATTATTTGGAGTACTTCCTTAAATACAGCTTGACTTGTAGTCCTACAACATCTAATGCCGTTTATTGGTGTTATACCACTTGCACAGTTGCACCTCTTGCAGGTCAATTTTACCACTTTGGTAAATTCATTGCTAGATTATCGACATTACGTCTTTACGATCCTCTTTATTTATCAAAGATTATCACTTCTTTCTTTCTTCGAGAATTGGTGGAAAAAATACCTTATTTAAAACTCGATTTTTGAGAACGTGAAACTCACGTTAAGAGTTAAAACCCTTAATTCGTATAGGAAAACTTTAACTCTTATTAAATTGAACTTAACTTATAAAAGTATAACACGATTTGAACTTAGATTTGAACGGTTTGTAATTACTTCAATCAAAATGTATAAAATGTATTACCAATTTAATTATATAAAATCACACAAATTTGCATTGTTAACACATGATTTATAAGTTATATAGTAAATCTTAAAACGGTTTGTAAACGAGAATTTGTGTAAGTTACACCACAAATCTTACTTAATTTGTTCGTAAACAATTTTGTCTGAAACAAATAAGACGGGGTTTTATAACCATTTTATGGTCAAATGTAATGGCAAGTCCGACTGTGTTACAACTTATTGTAACTTGTTTTTCAAAACTGGTCACATTTAACTGTATAAGATGATCTTAAAACCCCCTTCTTATTGTTTCAGATCAAAATGATCGGTCTGTATATTCCGAGTTCCGACCCTACCCAGCTACCCTAGCAAGTAGCAAGTGCCAGCTAGGAGAATTGTGCAATGTCAAGTTATACTCCTGTGTAATTACGATATCAATTGGTCTCCCTTGTGACGGGTTACCATTTGTGACGGATATTTTGTGAGATAAAATGGTAACAAAATGGGTTAGTGGAGAAAGGGGACCACATGAATAGTGTTGCAGAGAGAGAAAAAGTGGGTACATTGTGAGGTAAAATGGTATCCGTCTTCAGCTTGTGACGGATATGTCATGTCTTCAATGAGAATTTGTGTTACGATATAAAGAACAGTTTTAAGACACCTCACACCACCTACCAATTTACCATAGCAATCAAATCGGTACAATAGTAATACACCATATTAACTACGTACAAAGGTAGAAGAAACAAAATATTAGGAGGAAGTCGCTATAAGATTATGAGAGGTCTTATCGTACGTACTATCAATTTATTCTTTGTATATAATAGTCTTTATATTTTCGTGTTTAATTCACATGCATCATGCACGTCACGTTGTACTCTTAACGTACCCAAGTAACCCAAATTGTTACCGTATAAGGAAGATGCTCGTACCTGCTGAAAAATGAAAAAGAAAATTTTGAAATTTTTAGCTAACGTTTTCAACATTTTCAAGTTTATTTATAATATTAGTCGTTTGTACCTGCTAAAAAGTTAATTTTAAATTTTTTAGCTAAAGTTTTCAACATTTTCCAAGTTCATCTTATAGTATTACTTGTTTTTCTGATAAATGAAAAAATTGAAATTTTTGGCTAATAAAGTTAACATTTTCCAATTTTTTTCTTATAATATTACTCGTTTGCCCTAGTCGATTTTTTTGCCGGTAATTATAGACCCTAGTAGTGTTGAATAATTGGGAAGTACAGAGTAACAACCAAGCTTGGCTAATGATTAATGATATAGTGCATAAATTCTCAAATAACACTATTTTGATTAAAATACGGCTTACAACGATTAAAATCGAAAAAAATAACAATAAAATAAATGATTAAAATGAAAAGAATAAAAATATTATCATAAAATTGATTGACTACCTATTAATAATAAGTACATTAGTTGGTTTGTAGAATTGTAGGTAATCAGGTGTATTTTTATTTAATGAGACCGTCTTAAAATGTAAGTTATTTCACTTTTTCAAGAAAGCAATATAGTTGTAGACTTGTAGGAAAGTTGTGTAGGAATTTGATTGCGTTATAGATGGAAACATCATTAATTCGAGGAGGGAATTTCTTAGCTAATAAGGTTCAAAATTCATTCATGCAAGTTATTTTTCATATTACTATTTTAATACATTTCGTTTAATGATAGTAATAATAGGAGTAATCGTATTTGTATTTTGTAATGTCCTACGTAAGATCAACTAAGATTACATTAATTTGATTTGACGATTTATATAGAGTGGTGGAGTTAGGGGTTTACTAGGGGCGGCGCTCGCACGTACCATTGACAAATAAGAAGTTCAATGTTTTTGTTTAAAATTTTAACTGTTTTTCGAGTTTACATTATACATTATCCGTTCATTTCGTCTGTCCCGTTAAAACTTTTTACCCTCTAAATTATTATTATAGGTTACGCATGGTTCATTGCTCAATAGCAAATTAGCAACTGAAAGAAAAAAAAGGAGAATTATTAAAAGTATTTTCTATAAAAATAAAAAGATAAATTTAACCCAAAAAAAAATGGGGAGAAAGTACTTCATTTAATTAGGAAACGAAAAGGTACGAGTACAAGATTTGGTTGGGAGTTGGGACTATAACAAGAGGAAACCTAGTCAACTAGATGACTCTTTTCCCACATGAGAATTTGCAATAATCATCATTTCACATGGACCCCTCTGTTTTAGGTTTAAAACGGTTTAATATTATCATTTTATAATAAAATATGTCCATTTAACAACAAATTAAAATGTTGCAGCTAGTTTTTACAGCTTAAAATTGTTGTTCTTATAGCTTTTTATCAAACCGTAGTCATATTTGATTGTAAATGGGTCAATATTTCCCCGTCGTAAATCTTAATACGAAAATAGCCCCTTTTAAGGGAGATTTGCTTGAGGATTTGAGGTCGAAAGTATAATTGGCAAATCATTTTATGACGAGAAAGTTTTAATCTAATGCATGATTAGAAGGAAGTATTGTAGATAACAGGTCTCAAGTTTGAATTCCCCCACTTTCGATATAATACTGCCCGAGTGCCCGTTATATGACATTAATTGGTTGAGTGCATTTGCATAATCTAATCTCAATTAAAAATTCTTGATTAGTTCTAATAATCTATACAGTAGTTTACATAATTGACTAATTAATTGTCTTTGTCGAACATTGCTATAGACTATATACAGTAGAATACTGCACAATAAATGCTGCAAATGTTGTACTGTAGTTGTTGTACCATGAATCCGTGATAATTATTGTGCACAGAATTTAGCCGCCTCTGCTCAAAAAACAAAAACAAAACAAAAAACAAAACACATCATCATTAAACCATTGCTCATTAGTCATTACATAAAAGTTTCTGCTGATTTTAAAGAAAACAAAGATAACAAATTCTCGTGTAAGTCACCTTAACAATTTAAAAAAAAAAAACGGATTTAAAAAACTAAACCTTTTAGACTTTTACCCTAGTCTTTTAGGTTGAATAAAGCTGAACTGTGAACTAAATTGAGTTGCTATAAGCTGAATTAAAGTGAGTTGAATTGAATTAAAGTTTTTTTTTAGATGAATACAACTGAAATAAGTTGAGCTGTACTAAAGTTAAGTAAAAGCTGAATTGAAGTAAACTCAATTAAGCTGAATGAAAGCTGGAATTAAGCAAAACAAATAGAGCCTTTGTTTGCAATAAGTAGATTATACATTCGATATATTACCACCAGTTGTATAGTTTCTGAGCATTATAATAAAGTTTTTGAGTTTTGTTTTAAAAATTATGATCAGTTTTACAATAAAGTTTATGAGTTCATTCACTTATCTAGCTTAAAAACATTACTTATAAAGCTCATTTAAATTTGAGTTTTGACGGAAAAAAAACTAAAATGTAACTTATAAAGTTTAATAAGCTTAGAAAAAATACACATATGCTCCAAACCAAATAAGCTCTGAGATAGTACATATAATATATGTTCCTTTTTTTTTTTTTCCCTTCGTGGCCTCGTCTTAGCGTAAAAGAAATCAAACCAAGGTGGTCTATTTTACACAACTCTATACAATAATATAAAACCGCTTTACAAAAGATTAATGGACCTGCATGGTCCCTATACTAATTTTTTCGCATGAATACAATTCGTGAGGGACAAGCCTCATTTAATACAATTTTTTTTCTTATTAAATACGTATACACATAACACAAATACATGATATATACCCCCCTCAATAAAAACAAATACGTATATAATTTTTTCTCTTAGATTATGACTTCTCACCTATCCTTCCACACCACTATTTATACCCCTCATTATTTTCTACTTTAAATCCTCACTAAAACCCTAAAAAAAAACTCAAAAATTCAAAAATTTCCCATAATTTTTACTATATAATTATGTTTCACATTTTACACCTATTTTTATTCAATATATTAATCCTTTCTCAAAATACAATAGCAAAAGGTGTAAAAACCGGACAATGGCAACTACTACAAAAAACAATAGGCATTTCTGCCATGCACATGCAACTCCTACACAATGATCGTGTTATAATGTATGATCGGACCGATTTCGGTCCGTCTAATTTAACCCTTGGGTCAAGTCAATGTCCAATTAGATACGATAAAACCGATTGTACGGCTCACTCAGTCGAGTACAATGTTTTATCAAACACGTACCGACCCTTAAACATTATTTCCGATACGTGGTGCTCGTCCGGGACTACCCTAATCGACGGTTGCCTCCTACAAAGCGGCGGTTGGCAAGCCGGAGAACGCGTTTTTCGGACTTTTACTCCGTGTCCTACGTGTGATTGGGAAGAACTTTCGGATAAATTGTTTCAACGTAGATGGTACGCTTCAAATCATATTTTACCTAACGGTAAAATTATTATTATTGGTGGTAGAGACCAATTTAATTACGAATTTTTTCCGACAACAAATATTTTTAAATTGCCATTTTTAGCTGAAACATATGATCAAGGCGTGGAAAATAATTTGTACCCTTTTGTTTTTCTTAATGTTGACGGGAATTTATTTATTTTTGCTAATAATCGAGCGATTTTGCTTGATTATAATGCAAATAAAGTTGTTCGGAGTTACCCAAGTATACCAGGAGGAGAACCGCGGAATTACCCTAGTACTGGGTCCGCAGTTCTCCTACCATTGGTTAATTTGGAGCTAGGGGTGAAAGTTGATGCACAAGTTTTAGTATGTGGAGGTACACCAAATAATTCTTATTGGTCGGCGAAAAAAAAGCAATTTATACCGGCTCTTGACACGTGTGCACGGATTCGAATTAACGACCCGAATCCGGTTTGGGTCATGGAAAAAATGCCTATGCGCCGTACCATGGGTGATATGATACTTCTTCCGAACGGAAAAGTAATAATAATTAACGGAGCTGGATCGGGTTGTGCTGGATGGGAATACGGTCGTGATCCGGTTTTGACCCCGGTGGTTTACGATCCGCACGAGCCCGTAGGGTCAAGGTTTCATGTCATGGCGGCGTCTATAATCCCGAGGATGTACCATTCTAGCGCGGTTTTACTACGAGACGGGAGAATATTAGTAGGTGGAAGTAACCCTCATGAGTACTACAATTTTACTAACGTGTTATTTCCTACTGAGCTTAGCCTGGAGGCATATTTACCACCGTACTTGAGTTCAAGAAAGTCGGGCATTCGCCCGACTGTTACGGTCCCAACTCAATATACCAATATCACCTATGGTAAAAATGTCACGGTAAATTTCTCAATTTCTATGAAAATTAAACTGGATACGATCAAAATTACCATGATTAGGCCGGCTTTTAATACTCATTCTTTTTCAATGAGTCAAAGGTTGCTTGTTTTAACCCGTACAAAGATCATAACGCCCGTAGGCCCGGGCCAATTTCAAGTCAATGTGACCACACCCGGATCCAGAAACCTCGCCCCACCCGGGTTTTATATGTTGTTCGTTGTGCATCGAGATGTTCCTAGTCCCGGGGTTTGGGTTCGACTCTTGTGATTTATCTTGTCTTATATATACGGAATTACGGAGTTTACACTTTGCATATACAATTCTTTGTAAAGTGAATTAATTTAAGAATATGGAATTCTACCATACATAAATTATAAAAATTAGCTGTCATATATTATTCCGTTTATATATAATAATAATGTATGAAGTAGCATTAATTGTGAAATTAAATTGTTATTAATAGTTGTTTTTTTTACTCGTATAATTTATGTTATTGCAGTTTGTTGGACCGGCTTATTAGAGACCCTAAAATTAGGTGTAAAGTACCCGTTGCCTCTTAAATAGATGGATATATTTGTTTTTATGGCTAGCTTTAATAGATAGATAAAAGCATCAATCATAGACTAAAAAAGACAATAAATTTTTCACATTGTAACATTATTTTATGTTGCGAGGAAGCGTTGATAACCCTTTTGTCGCGTTCTGCTAGACCAGTATCCACAATTTATAAAAGTACGATATATATTCTCCAATCTAGGTCAAGTCCTTGTAGATTTACTCAATCTTAAGCTGATCTTTCATCTTTGTAACCGTCCATAAGATAGAGTTGGTGGACAGTTATAAAGATGATCTTGAATTTGCACCAAAATCGTTTATTTCGTTAGCTTAGGTCAGTTAGACCCAGTTTTTTCTGGCTAAATTTCAGCTTATTTTATTAGCGTTATTTCGGTAAGTTCTATTAAGCTCATCTGTTTACAAAATTAACTCTTACTTCAACTCTATTCACTCCAACTCATCTCTATTCAATTTAGTTTAATTCAGCTCAAGTCTATTTAATTAATTTAATTTTGCTCGTTTCAGCCGAAAAAAAAAGGCTTTAATAATCCAGTGTAAGTCCATTGTATAATACGTATAACAAAGTTACTACTAGCATCACCAAATTGAGTTTATAACATTTTATTAGGCTGTTATACATTATACAACGATCTTATTTATATTTTTTTTTCTTAATTTTCACTGGTCTAACCATCATGACATTTATTCAATTCATAACTATCCATTCGATCATAGAGCTCATCAAAACTATCATTCCTTCAGAAAATTCTATTCCATGGGTAAGAATGCATTAAACATATATTCTGCTAAAATTGTCAACATTCGTAAAAAAGAGACTACAACAAAGATTCACATGGCATATGTAAATTGATTGGGTAAGGACGAGGCATGATTTGGATTCACATTAATGAATTAATTGTAGGTTGTGTAGGTGGGATCCTATATTATTATGTCTTGGCAGAGCTACTTAATTAGTTTTACCCCATTGCCCAATTTCATAATCAAATTTATGTACGCTTTAAGACGACATTTATTATTTAAGACGACATTTATTATTGTGTGCAACCGTTATATTATAAAGGGTAATGATAAATACAGCCCAAGAACTAAATTACTTCCCAAAATGGAATTAAATTAGGAATTTATGACACAATTACACGTAAATTGATGTCATTAATGCTTGATTTAAGCTTTTCTTTCCTTTTTTGGTACATTAAATACAATAAGGGCTGTATTTATCACTTTCCTATTATAAAACAAATAAAAAGTGATCATTTTATGATCGGTTTTTCTAACCTATGCCCACTAGGCTAGGCATAGGATAAGAAATCAAAAAAGAAAAGAATTAAATGCTATTTTTATGGGAAATTGCAATATCTCGTCACTTTTACTTCTCTTTTACAAGAAATGCATTCAATTCTTTCCTTTTTTGATTTCTTATCTTATGCCTAGTGGGCATAGGTTAGAAAAACCCTTTTACGATAAGTAACAATCATTTTAGGTTAAAAATGACTACTTTTAAAAATGCTCACTATAGAAAGCGGTCATTTTTTAAACAAAAAATAATTATTTTTTTACCGGTAATTGATTTTTTTTATGTAATAACAATATGGAGTATCACGGATTCACGATCTCATAATATAATTTGTCGAATAGGTTTGCAAACTACTCGTAATTAATCAACTACGGAGTTAAGAGTTAAGACTAATAATTAAGGAGCTTTCACATGAATTAATTTGCACTTTGAGAAGATAATGATCAATGACTAGTATTTAATTATAAGACAAGAGTCTTTTTTTTTGTTTTCGTATTCACCTAAATTAAGAGTTTTTATTTTATTTTATTTGAGTGACAATTTATACATCCAAAATTTCACTTTAATAACTCACCCATGTTAATTAATCATTTACGAGTATTTATAAGACGGAGGCCAGAACAATAACTCTCTTATAAAACGGTTTTAAGAAATAAGCAGTCGTGTTTGTATCATTTCCGCATTTGCGAACCATTACTTATCTACATAGTATAAAAGCTCGGTTTTTTAAAGAGTTCTCATTGGTTGTTGAGTTCAATATGTGGGTCCTTCTATGTTTTTTATTCTATTTAATTACCCTCTTTTCTCAACTCAATTCCTCCTATTTCTATCTCTTATTTTTATTTTAATGTTAAAACATAAGTTAAAATGCCACAATTTACGTAAAGTGTTGCAATTTACATGTCAAATACCTAAAATATAATTCTAATAAAATACGGTGTATATTATCTGATATTCAAATCTAATATTTATCAAATATTTAAATCTTCAAATTTGACTATTTATATTGTCACGGTATTGAAGACTTAATCACGCTCAATTATATGCTCATGTATCTAATCATAGTGCATGCTATTTGCACTATTACGACCCGTACAAAATTGTACGGGTATAAAACTAGTAGACTTGGAAGACATAACTACGAATTTACGACTTTATGAACGTTTTTTTTGGAATATTAACGTAAAACAACTACGTACTCGACTACTCGTACTACGTATATTTTCCAAATGTATTTTCCGTGATAAGAGTCATGTTAATTTGCTTAACATAATCAAATTATTTCGAGTAGTTATTTTCAACTGAAAAGTATCTTTCTTTACTGTCTGCATCAGATAGAGTAACAAAATTATTGCTTACACGACTAAACCCAGCCAAACCGCAACATTAACATAAGCGTACAATCATTAAATTAAGTTTAGTTAGGTACGACAATTATACCGTGTAATTTTATAAAAAGTGATCATTTTATAATAAATAGTCATTGTTTATGAGGTGACTTAACATAAAATGGTGTATCAAAAATTATCAATAACTCTCGTTTAAAATACACTTTTTAAAACTTACTCCCTTTTTAAAAAAAGTTAAAAAGTTACACCCAAAGTATTAGAATACAAATTTAAGGGCATTTTGTCATAAAAATGTAAAAATAGGGATTTGAGAGCAATTTTTAAATTTTTGCATTATTCTGGGATCTAATTTTTAAAAGGGAGTAAATTTTAAAAAATGTATTTTAAAAGGGAATTATTGATAATTTACTCTTTTTTATATTGTCGATCACACGGTGCTTGCCACTGTCGTAGAGCAGAATTTGCGTACAATATATACTCGTACTAGATAATTAGATATGCATTGAATGTAAAAAATAGACTGCTTTACAGCATTATTTAAACATGAGTCTATTGTAATTTTGGAACAATGTTTGTAGTAATAATCCAGTGTGTCATTTTTGCAGTGTTGATCCATAGTTTCCTAGTAACTTTTCACCATAAATTTTTACGTAATATGTCACGTACTCATGCATGGCCGTACCTTCTCAATGTATCATGTGAATGCAAATAAGTTACGCTAATTCTCATTTCAGACGGACTGTTTCGTCTGAGCTTTAAAGATCGTTTCAGACGGCCTTATATATAAAATAGTTTTAACGGTAAAATATGGACTATTTTACGACAAAATGTGGAGTATAAAATACAACTATTTTCATATATGACTGACGCTCTCGCCTACTCCCTCCATTCAACTCCACTTTACATGTTTCTCTTTTGCACACTATTCACAAGCGAACATTCAACTTCAATTTTCTATCGATACATAAATTAAAATATATTCATGTGGGATCTTATTTGATTCGTCATAAAACAAACATGTATAGTGGAGTTGAATGGAGGGAGTACAAGGTAAGGTAATGTGTGAATTAGGAGCTTAAAGATTGATTAGAAGGGTACCGAAAAAATACTAATTGGGCTGGACTAGTCTTACAGAAACTCCGCTGGCCCAAAATGAGAGTCTTTCAAGTTCATGAAGCCCGCAATTGCGAATTGCAGGATCTTATGAACACAATTTCTTACGTAAAGTAGCTTTATATATGTGCGAATATCGACTACATTTATGACGAAACAACACCAAATTACCAATTCAAACATAGATTCCTGAGATCAAAATGAACAACAAGGGAAATAGTTACCATAACATTGTTTGTAATAATTCCTAAAAACAACCAATTAACAGCAATAACGCAATCAAACAGTATTTTAGGTATAGTAAAATCCTAATTAACCAAACTAAGTAAAACTAGATCACATCATCTTCTGAATGTCCCTTAAGCACGTTCACCACGAATGCGACGAGCGAGCTGAATGTCCTTAGGCATGATGGTGACCCTCTTAGCATGGATGGCACACAGGTTGGTGTCCTCAAAGAGTCCGACCAGGTACGCTTCTGCTGCTTCCTGCAATGCCAATACCGCGTGGCTCTGGAACCTGAGGTCTGTCTTGAAGTCTTGAGCAATTTCTCGAACGAGACGCTGGAATGGGAGCTTTCGGATTAGGAGTTCTGTGCTCTTCTGGTACTTGCGGATTTCACTGTTCATTATCAAACACACAAACATTAGTATCATTAAAATTAATTAAAACTAATGGAATAAACTTGGGTGTTGGAATTATTGTTGGATTAAGGGATTTACCGGAGAGCGACTGTTCCGGGACGGTAACGGTGAGGTTTCTTGACTCCTCCCATTATTGGAGTCGACTTACGAGCAGCCTGAATATTCATGTTCAAAATTAGGCAAATGAAATTTCGATAAATTTAGTACGTTCGCAGAAATTAATCCCGTAACAAACTAGGAAATTAAATTGTACATGTATAACAAATGGGAAATAAACAAGAAATTATAACGAATCGAAATCACTTGATCATAAATAAATTATCATAAATTTCGGAGAAAAAAATTCATCATAGATTACGCTATACATGTCAAATACAACATCAAATTGGGCATTAATAAATCCAGCTGAATCAATCAAATTAAATTAAGTACTAATTCAATCACTACTTTTACGATAATCAAGCGACATTGTAATTGCAATCAAGAAAAAACTAACGTAAAACCTGATTGATAGATTTCGAGAAGAAGTACAAATAATCCGATTATTTAAGCTATAAATCAACATTAGCTAACAGAAGGATGGAGTTTTTCAATAACAAGATTCAAGAACGCAACGAAACCCTAATTTAACCCCTAATTTCATGATAATAATACTACATTGTAACTATACTTCGCATTCTAGCAACATTTAACGTAAAAATAATCGCAATTTCGAGAAGACGAAGCACAAATCATCCAATTTACTAAACTATATAGCAAGATTACATAACCAGAGGATGGAGTTCATTCAACAAAATTCAAGAACACATATATAGAAACCCTAATTTCAAAGAAAATTGCTAATAAATCAATTAAGTAATTGAATTCTGCAGAATTATACCTTATGAGCAAGCTGTTTCCTTGGAGCCTTACCACCGGTAGATTTACGTGCAGTTTGCTTAGTACGTGCCATTTCAATTCGATTTCAATCAACAATCAACAATTTCCTGCAAAATCATACGAAAAAACATAAACAATCAAATCAAAACTAATCATATATAACAAAATCGTAAACAAAATTACTTTTCTACAGCGGTTTTACACTAAATTATGGTAAAACCGTTTCTTCTTTTACAAATAACTAAACGATAAGTTATTGTAAAACCGCTTCACAAATGAGGGAAGAAGGATTACTATTCGGAGAAGAAGAGTAGATATTTTTGTATGCGATGGATTTTTATGAAATGGTAAGAGGGTTAGTTTATATAGGAGACTTGCGAAGGAGGTTATTTTAGGTCGGTTTACATATTTTGGGAGTGCATGGATTTTGACGGCTGATTTTGTGACACGTCAGCGATCCGTGTTTTTAATCGGAGGGTTTTGATTGGTGGATTTTTATTTTAGGGTGAATTGTGGGATCGTGGGAGAGTAAAATTGTAAAAGTGTGTTTCTTTTACCGTGATAAGTAGAGTAACTGTGTTTGTTTCGTTCCGGCTATTGCGGTAACTGATTTTCCCTCCAGATTGTGTGTGAGTTGGGACACAACCTGGATTTTTGAGTTTGGGCCTGAGAATCATTGAGTCAGCCCATCTTGGTCAGGTTGTTGTTTGAAGCGGACCGGATACGAAAAACCCGTTCCATATCATTCTAAACTGACAATTTGTTATTTACTCTCTCCAATCCAATTCAAACTACCCATTTTACTTTTTACGGTGTACGAGACGACGATTTGACCACGTTTGTCTTCATTTATATATTATTTTTTTTTGTCGAAATTATAGTTTTTCGAAACCACTTTTTATAACAAATGTTAATATGTCAATTTTACGTATAAATTTTAAAAATTTGATTAAATATAATCGATGTCAAAATTTAACAAGGTTGACTTTAAAAGGCGAGTGGATAATTTGCATTGGATTGGAGGGAGTATAATTCAAAATTTGGCACGACGAGGTCAGTAACAAATTATTAATCCCAATTCAACGCATAATCAATTTGAGATAACTCGTGACTCGATATTAGTGCCGGTTCAAGTTATATACTCCATGTTAATAACTCTAAATTTTATACCATCCAACTTTTTTATGCAAGTTGTATGATTAAGATTATGTCATCACTCTCTTCTCCAAACATCCTCGCTCTCACTTCCCACAGGCCACCACTACTCGTCATACAAAAAACCCACCACCCTTTGTTTCTCACTAACACGCACCTTGACGCTAAAGCACCGGCCAACTTCCACGATTAAACTACCCGAAAGTTTTATCCATTGTCCCTAATATTTAAAAGACTTTGTCAAAAGATAGGCAAGCACCCCTTCTCCCGAGGTTACGGGGTCATTTTGCCGCGTGCTTTGGTGGACCTCTGAGATCCTTCTCATGGGCCGCTTAAAGAAAACAAGCAAAGCGAAGAGCAAGCGACTCCTCATTTCCCTGTTTATAGCTAAAACTCGGTCAATATTCACTCGACAGCCTAGTCCTTACTTAGGTGACTGAAGTGAAGCTTCTACGACCAATTCTTTCCCCTTACCCTCGGTATGGAGCATTCTTCCTTTTTCCTCCCCAGTGCAATAATGCCAACTTCCCATCATCTCCCCCCCACTCAGCATCTCTATAAGCCAAAAACGAACCTCCACTCAGTGGTGGAGTTAGCAGCATCGCTCGCCCCCGCTGGCGAATGAAAAATCAAAGTTTTTAGGTATAATTTCCAAAAATTTTCAAGTGTCCCTTATGTCATTATCCCTTCACTGCTGTTGAGATCAAATCTTGTCTCCGTTACTAATTCCATTATCAGTCCATTTGACACAACCACAATTGAACTCAAACGACCCCCCACCCTGCCCTTCACACCACCCGGACCCTCCTACTCACCAAAACTCGTGCCAATCTAAAAATCTTGATGGATGTGATGACTTAATTGCCCTTTTTTTAATTTATCATCGTTATTTTTAATTGTAATAATAATAAACAAATGATGCTTACCATCCTTTTTTTTTTATACTAAGAGAATAAGAGAGTTGAAATGTTTTTCTTCCAAAATGCACTTCCCATATATAAGATAACAAACAAGATTAATTATTCTTTAATTAAACTTTTTATCCTTTCATTAACATATAATCTCTTCATGAAACTATAATTTTTTTTACCAAACATTAAAATATAATCTTTTAATTAAACTTAAATAAAATTGGTATAAACACATTAATTACTAATTGCTAACTCTTTCATTTGGTGTAATTATTAGAGAACGATTTACTGCATAATTAATGAGTATAAAACAAAATTATAAATTATTGTTTTAACTAGATTCATTAAAAATAAACATTTCTTAACATTACTTAATTTTCCTAATTAGATTTACAAATTGATTTTTTTTTCTCAAATCAAGGTGAAATTTGAAAATTAATGACGCGTCAATTTCATTTGTGTATTTGACTAAAAAGTAAAAAACTATATATACAGCTCATATACATTGTGCGACATCTAAACTAGTGTACAATAAATTAGATAACCTGTCACGATATCAAACCAAACCGAAACAAACTTTAAACTGACTGAACATAAATGACGACGCTGACCCAACCCAACACGAGTTGTAAAGTCGTGACCGATCTAAGTGACCCAATTACCACCGCTAACCCAAACCGAGACCAAAGTTAATTAACGGGTCGTTAATCTCGTTATGAAACCGGGAAAGTTCAGCAGTGTCCAATAAGTGAAGAAATGGGAAATGACAATAGAGAGAGCAAAGGATACGGTTGGGCGGTTGCCGCCGGTTTAAACGCTGCTTTAGCTGCTATTTCTGCTAAATTCTTCTTTTCTCAGGTTTGCGTCATAATCCTTGCATTTATTTTTATCACAAATACTTTTGTAAGACGGTTTTACGCAAGTTTCTTTCTGCGAAAATAAACACCCTTGTAAAACCGTCTTACACAAGACTAACTGATTAACAATATAATTGTCCGTTATTTCGTTTCATTGTTTGCAAGATCTGTAATTTTGACTGATAATTTCTTCCTGATTGCTTTGATTTATGACATTTATCTAATTATCTCTCAATTTGGAATTTCTAGGGTTTATGATTGCGGGGTAATAGAATTTGATTGAATTGATAGCTGAATTTTAGAGTTTATCTAGGTATCTTGAGATTAATTCGATTTCTGTATTTTAGAGATTAGCTAGTTATATCGAGATTAATTCGATTGCTGAATTTTATAGATTAGCTAGTTATCTCGAGATTAATCCGATTGCTGAATTTTAATGGTTAGCTAGTTATATCAAGAATTCAAGATTAATATGATTGCTGAATTTTAGAGATTAGCTAGTTATCTCAAGATTAATCCGATTGCTGAATTTTAATGTTTAGCTAGTTATCTCGAGATTTATACGATTGCTGAAATTTAGAGTTTAGCTAGTTATCTCGAGATCATTTCGATTGCTGAATTTTAATGTTTAGGTACCAGAGATTTGGAATTTCTAGGTTTAGTGATCATGGAAGTAGTAGAATTTGATTGAATTGATAGCTGTAATTTAGAGTTAGCTAGTTATCTCGACATTAATTTGATTGCTGATTATAGAGTTTAGCTAGTTATATCGAGATTAATTCGATTGCTGAATTTTATAGATTAGCTAGTTATCTCGAGATTAATCCGATTGCTGAATTTTAATGTTTAGCTAGTTATATCAAGAATTCAAGATTAATACGATTGCTGAATTTTAAAGGTTAGCTAGTTATCTCGAGATTAATCCGATTGCTGAAGTTTAGAGTTTAGCTAGTTATCTCGAGATTATTTCGATTGCTGAATTTTAATGTTTAGCGAGTTAACTCAATAATTCGATTTGCTTCAAATTGAACTTATTAAATGATGAGAAATTGTTTTCTAATTAGGAATTGTTCAATAGGTAGGTGAGTTGAGGTGTAAATGGTGTATGATGATTTCAAGGAAGTTTAGGGAGTTGAGAAATATTGGATGTTTTGAAATTGTTTAGCTTCTGGATCATATTTGCTGTAGCGTCGCAGTCGAGTGATTGTGTGGTTGTGAGGACATCTTTAGTTGCATATCGAGTGTGATTGTATGCGTGGCGAAATATTTCAGAGCTTTGATGTTGATGGGGATTGAAATAATTCCATTATGAAACTGTAACCCTGTGTCCGTGTCTATGGTAGTTTTATGCTTTGTTTGTGTCGATAGTGGTGAGTGGTGAAGGGAGATAGACTCTACAAGAAGAGACTCTGAGGGAAATGATACTGGTCCATTTCCCGCCCTTGTTTTCCCACTCCTCCATCATCCTCCCATGTTATTTACACAAATGGTTAATATGGGGAACTGGGGAAGGCTTAACTATCTTCCGAGGTTTGACAAATACGTTGTAGATATTGAGGATTGCTTTAACTATCTTCTGAGGTTTGACAAATACGGTGTAGTTATTTTGAGGAATATTACTCATGGCTGGAAGACCTCTCTGAAATTAGATGTTGGCGACTTGGTGTATTGACTCCAGTCAAATTTAAGACTTCTAGTGGAGGCGTGGGAGTTGATGTGCTTGTAGTGCTTAACGCTTCAAAGTGTACATTACATTTCAAATGCAGCAAAACTGTTCTCTGCCGCTCCTGAAATTAATATATACGGCTTACTAAACTTGACAATGGTTGTCTTTTCTTGAATACGGAGTACATGTGTTGTTGGGCAAGGCTAGTTGAACTCAGGTTATGCAATTGTCAAATGTTTGGTTGCAGTTTATTTATCGATATGCAATGCGCCAATGCCATTATCTAGTGGTTTCTGGCTCCTGTGGTCTTGCTTGTGCAACGCCGTGTAACTACGTGAGCTTGAAATGACAAGGAACAATTTTGTTTGCAGCCTGTCAAGTATAGCTTTGTAATTTTATTCAATGTGACGATGTGGGGATGCTACACCAACAGCCTTAGAGCTTTGTCATCTTTGCAAGCTACAGTGATTAACTTTGCGACAAATTTCCTCTCTTCAGGCCTGGCTGGTTTTTTCCTCTTTGGGGAAGCGTTATCACCTAAGGTAAACAAAGCTTCTTTACATAAACTCTCCTCGTGTGATTCACGTCCGGCATTTACTTTCATTCATAGCATCCTTACATAAACTTTCATTATGTGATTCATGACGTGTTGGTAACCACATTATTTGAAGAATGTAATAGCAAGCTGATACTCAATATGAGGCACTTAGGCTGAATCATTCTAGGTCATCTAAACTCACGTCTCTTTCTAAAGTTGGCAATTATCTTGAGGAGTTGTCTTATTTGTTCCAAGGAGAATTTTATCGTAATGAGTATTTACGGTCGAGTCAAATTGTTTGGTTTAGTCGCCCACATTTTTTTTTTGGTGACGAGGGAACCCGCAGCCGCTACCTTCGGTGTGCACTTGGTAAACCCTTGGGTGTACGTGATAGCCTGCAAACCACGTATACCAGGTAAGCCACCCGAGGGTGACAGGCTCGAAGTCTATTAGGCATGGACTCAGGTCAAGAATGCTCCACAAGATTTTGCTCTTGGGAAGGCTTGAGCCTGGGTCTCCTGGGAATTTCACCCAAGTTTTAACCACTAGACTCCACCCTTGCGGGCACCACAGTTATATCTTAGAGCATTAATGCCTTTTTCTTTTCTTATTATAATGGTTTTCATATGTGTCAATACAATAAAATAAAGCGAAGTTTGTGCTTGAAGTATCTGTAAATAGCAGTATAGCACTAGTTTATTGTCTGGATGCCTGATTTTATTGTGCTTCAAGAACATACTCTCCTACCTTGTAGTACAAGTAAATAGGAACGGAACTGCTGGACCCGTAGTGAGAACAGTTTGTACTCTGTAACTCATATTATACTCGATACAATTAATTTAACAGTCGTAAGATAATTTCCCATTTTGCGTGGGGAATGCGTATTTTTATGTGCAACCGAGTGTAATGTATCATGTATGCATGGTATCAGTGGTTTGCAGGTGCCTCGCTGATTGTACTTGGTGTGTTCGTACTAACTAAATCGAGTAAAGAGACACAAAAAGAGGATTAGATGTTAGCCCGGAAACTGTACAAAGGTTCAGATTGACTTGGAAAATTGCCCTGTATCCCCCCTGGTGTTCGGCAATAGACTGATGCTTGAGGAGATCAGAGTAAAATATATATTCCACCAGTCCAGCTGATTTCGGTCTTATTTTTTCAGTTTATTTTATTTTTGAATGTTCATTCAATGTAAACTATGTATCTGGTGATGACCGATGATTCACAAGAATTTGTTCAGTTCATTGAGATATATCTTTCCATAATATGCGTTGACGGGTCAGATTTGGACCGGGTCTAGTTGGAACTTGATTCAGACTAGCTTTCAGACACCGGATCCAAAACTACCCAGATTCGACCCTTCTGTATCGAGTCCGGTGATGAGGAGTTTCAAGTGAGATGGACCATTTTGGCTTTTGTTGGGTATCAATTTTTTTTTTTTTTTTTTTTTTTTTTTTTTTTTTTTTTTTTTTTTTGACAGATGGGGGTATCAATTGATGTTCATTGATTTTGCCATTTGTAATACAGTATCGGATTCTCTTAAAATGTAACAAGGTTATTCGCTTTGTCCTAATCATTTGATTCACGAATTGCGCTTGAGATTGCACGTAGAAATGGTAACGATGTAAAGCTAAACAAAGAATGAGGACAGATGTAACACATACTAACATGAATCGATTACAAATGAAAATCTACGTGTTTATTTATAATAACATAATAATCGATCTTCATAAGATATGTTGACCTCTTTTAAAACGGACATATCCGTATCAATATTAAACCAAGTCAAATACCATCCCGCGTGAATAAAAAAAATGACCCGACCCGAAAATAACCCGAGAGCACAATGAACCGAAACCCACCCGACCCGTAGGCTAAGTGATATTATCTCGTACAACTCGAAATGAAATAAACCGAGCCGACTCGGTACCAAAACCGACCCAATCTCCAGCCCGAGTTATCCCACAACCTGCCTTGACGGCTTGACCCAACCAAACTCAGCCCAACCCATAAATTAATTTACAACCCGTTATAACCCGAACCGACTCAACCCTAATTCAAATCGACCCTAACCTATACTACCCGGGAAAAAATGAATAGAACCAGAACCGACTAGTGAGTTATGACCAACTCGACCCGACTTGTAACCTGAGTAATCCCACAACCCGTATTTACTAGCCCACAATTTAGTTTACAACCTGATATAACCCCAATTGACTCAACCCTAATCCGAATCGACCCTAACCCAACCCAAACCCAATACATCCTTAAAAATCAAAATTATTTGAAATTTTTATCTAATTTTTTTCCCCTCAAATTCCTCTTTTCCACTTCAACAATTCCCCACTACCATCACCACAATTCACCAGTGACCAGTCCCCCCCCAACTGTTCCACATTTTTCATTTACTTCTAAAATTCTCATATTTTTTCTTACAATCAGTCCAATCTACCTCTACCCTTTTCCCCCCAATTTGTAGATTTAGGGTTTTACTTCATCTTTCCTCTCTTCCCTCTTTCTTCCCTTTTGCTTTGGTAAGCTCCATTTTTTCTTGCATTTGATATTTTGATTCCGTTTCAACTTTTATGCTTTGATTATATTTTTGTATCTGCTCTTTTTGCTTGGTTACTTACTTGTTTGCGAGAAATTTGCGAGACATTCTTGAGTATACCGGGTGTACCCAGTAGCGGAACTAGGATTTATAGTTAGGGGGCGAAAAATCTGAGGGGGGATGGGAATAAAGTCTGACTAAAAGTTTCAAAATTCCGCTGTTCGCGAGAGTAAGCGCCCCTGCTTGCCCCTTAGATCCCCCACTGGGTGTACCGTGTCATCGTAACCTTGTAGAATCAAAGGAGAATAAAAATGGGTACTCAAAATTTTTGATGGTTGGTTTACCTTTAGAAAGTTGAGTTCTTTTTCGGGTTTTGTAAAGTATTTGAGATTCTGTGTGTTAAATGGATGTTTGACTTGAGGGCATTTTGGTAAACTCTTGATTTATTCAAGTGCTGTATAATGAGTGCCTAATGTTGAGGATGTTTGGATAATTGGGATGGCTTGGTTGTAACTTGTAACTCGTTAACTATGTTTTGTTAGGATAGATTGGTAGGAAGTAGAAACGGAAAGCTTATGTATCTCTTAACTGTGGAGATTCGAGTACTTGATAGTTGAATTGGTGGAGTGAAGGCAAAACGAGGATTTATAGTTAAGGGGACGGCAAACTAGTAATGCAATATGGTACATTGTTAAAAAGATTGGAAATTTCATCTAAAAATTTCTGAACTTTCATTGTCCAGCAAGGGTGAGCACCCTCCTAGCGCCCTAGTTCCGACACTGTGCAGGGGTTGAGTTTTGTAATGCAGTTGAAAGGATATAAGATAACTAATGTCGATATGATCAAAATTATTGAGAGGATAGGAGGTTAAGTATATTTATGATAAACCCCCTCCACATTAAATGGGAAAGTTTGATGGAGAATTCTGATGTCGGATACTGAAGAACGTCTCGTCAAGACTGAGCAAAGGAGATATCACTATATCAGTATGATCAAAACTCTATTGAGCAGTAGCAGACCTTTGATTCTCATGTCTTTTTTGCTTCATATTCATTTGCTATTTCAGTAGTCATGGTCTATTTCCCTTCGGTCCTTCATTTCATTCCCCTTTTGTGTCGCGTGGTGTGTGTAAAAGAAGGGCGGCTCTGTTTACTATTAACTATTGAGAAATGTAATTTGCTCGATTGTGAGTAACCTTTTTACTGCTCTTCAAGTTTATGCTAGTGCACCTTGATATCGATTTGCAGATTCCAATTTGAGCAATATTTGTTGATGGAGAACCTCTATGCTCGAGGTTATATAATGTCACTAATCAAAGTGTTGTGAAGTGATTTTCGGGGTGATTGTCATTATGGTCATACCTAGGATGAGCACACCTTCTGTTTATGGTACTGAAGATGTCTTGGTCTAGTGGTTAAGATGGAGGGAGGTATTGTGGACAATAGGTCCCAGGTTCGAATACCCTCTCCCCACGTAATGCAACTAAATACGCGCTTCGTTAGACCAAAAAAAACCCCTATGTTTATGGTGTTCAAATGAAATACTCGTATGTATTTAATTTAATCCATCAACTACATCACACAAGATTAAGAAGTGATGGAGGCACAAGCTGGTTAGTCGTACGTATCTTTTTTCTTGTTTGCAGCCACGGGTGGATCTAAGGGTATATTAGGAGCCAGGAGGCCCTTGCCCGTCTGGTTTTTTAGCTAAAATTTTCCTTACTTCATTAGTAGTTCGCTGCTCCTGAAACTTTTTGGCCCCCTAATGAAAAATCCTGGCTTCGCCACGTTGGACCTTTTAGACTTTTATCCAATGGAGTCATGAGGGCTCCGTATTGCACTGTATACTTTTAGAATGTATGAAGTGTCAGTATATACCTATAGATAGTTTATGAATATTTTGTAGCCATGTTCAAAGCAACAGTAAACATTGCATCTTGGATTGATACAAGATGAAAATTTGCTTTTGGTCCCAACGCTTGGCAAAATTATGACCAGTGTTTACACTTGTTCGACATCATGTCCGAAAAAAAACTGGGATTTTATGATATCTGGCTGAAGAGCTGTTTGCTGTGCTGTATATATTCTGATACTGTCGTATAATCCCCCTCTTCATTGTTATCTTCCTGTTTCTGATCTTATGATTGCAGTGTGCTTTTAAAATAGGTGGTTGTAGAAAGCCATAGGAAGCAAGTTTTGCGTCTTTTGATTAGAATGAATGGAAGCGGGCACCGTGAAAACGGAAGACACAAACCAGCACACAGTCAGGTAGAAGGGCATTAAATTTATCTATTTTACAGCACACACTATGTTATTGAATTCTTTTTAATTTGCCTGCTCAAATTGTGTTATTACTTCGGTTTTCAAAATCGTTTTAATCTTTATTCTCAATTTAAATTCCAAGTTTTTATAAAAGAAATCCGGACTTCGATTTTAAAACCTATAAGTTTACCTGCCTTTTGTATTATGTTTCACTCCCCTTTTGTTTTTCAATTTTTCTTTTCAATTTTTTTCGCATTTTGAGGTGCGCGTTCACCCATGGACGGTTCTAAAGGATGATCCATGTCAGCCGACCCCAAACCATTTTGGGATTAAGGCTCTGTTGTTGTTGTTGCTCTAATTGTGTTATTGTTATGTTGCTACTTAAGTGGCTGATGCAGCCCCAGTCGATGAAGCATATAATGGCAATAATGGCTGAAAGAGATGCAGCGATCCAAGAGAGAAACATGGCTATAAATGAAAAGAATAAGGTCTGTGAAGAGAGAGATATGGCAATATTGCAGCGAGATACGGCTATTGAGGAAAGGGATGAGGCCATTACGGAGCGGGACAACGCTTTGGCGGCACTTCAGTTTCGACAGCATTTAGGTGAAAAGAATAAAGTCTCTGAAGAGAGAGATATGGCAATATTGCAGCGAGATACGGCTATTGAGGAAAGGGATAAGGCCATTATGGAGCGGGACAACGCTTTGGCGGCACTTCAGTTTCGACAGCATTTAGGTGACAGCGATAACTCATGCCCACCAGGGTGTCACATTTCAAGAGGTGTAAAACACATGCACCATCCACACCAACATTCCCTTCAAGGGCTTGAAGCTTCTTATGATGGAAGAGATGACCCGATTCCCAATGCGCTTCTAGTGGCATCTGAGAATGTAAAATCACGTAAAGTTAAACGAGGGGCCAAAGACTCCAATGCCATGCCCCCGGCCAAGAAGACAACTAAAGGCGGACGGAAGGTGAAGAAAGAAGACGATGACTTGAATAACATGTTCTCAAACAAATCTCCAGAGTGGAAGGGTTTGCAAAACTCGGGGATTAAGCATGAACGGAAGAATCCCGATCTCGGGCTGAACCAAGTAGTGTATGACGAGACAAGTATGCCATCGCCGGTTTGCTCTTGCACGGGGGTATACCGGCAATGTTACAAATGGGGAGATGGAGGGTGGCAATCAGCATGCTGCACAATGACCATGTCAATGTACCCATTACCAGCCTTGCCTAACAAAAAACACGGACGGATAGGAGGGCGTAAAATGAGTGGAAGTGCTTTCAGCAAATTGTTAAGCAGGCTGTCGGGAGAGGGGTACAATCTGTCTAATCCGGTAGACCTTAAGGATCACTGGGCCAAGCACGGAACTAACCGTTACATCACTTTCAGGTAGTCATCCTCATTTTTACAGTCTGATAGATCTAAAATCATTGCAGGAAACCTTTTTGATATAGAAGTAGCAGAAAACCGATGAGGTGATTCCCGCGCTTATAGAATCATGTTTTGTATGTGAGTAACTGAGTATGTGACAACCTTTTTGATATATGATTCATATGAAACTGGAGTGGATTGGTTGAAAGAGAATCATGTCTGAAACACAGAACTACACCCATGTAAATCGTTAACTCGGGTCTCGGGGTGTCGGATTTGGCTATTTTGTATGAAGTTTTCTGCAGTATTTTCTAGTCTAGTTTTGTACCTTGATCTGGATTCCATGTTTGTCAAAATTTGAATCACCTGTCTAAACTGTTTATTGGTGATGACTGATGATCATAGATGTCATTGAATTTAGATAGTAAAGTCACTCGGAGCCGTGTTTTTCCGTAATTTTTGTGTGGAACGATTTCATTATATAAAAGGCAAACTTTTTATAAAAAAATGAACCGTTTCACTGTGTAAAAACGTCTTATTTTAGAATTGTGTTCTTACAATCGTCTAGGAACGACAGAAACCGTCTATCAGACTGTAAATATGAGGATGACTACCTGTAATTTGTTCTCCAATACTACATTGTGTAAATTTTATTGCCAGCTCAGTACGACCTAATTAGGAATGCCGATTTGAGTCGTATTAACGGATGCGGAGATTAGTAATTCATGAACTCCCTCTGTCCCGGTCATTTGTTATCCTTTTCCATTTTCGTGTGTCTCAATCATTTATTATCCTTTCTATTTTAAGAATGAACTTGATAAGTAATTTGATCATTCTCATTCAATTTATTCTACTTGTCATTTAATTATTAACGTTTGACCGGGACGGAGGAAGTAATTTATAATTTCCCGTGTAATTGGGTCAGAATACAAATTTTCATCACAGAATTATCAGACAGGGATAACTGTAATTTAAAATTTTATCATCATCCACAATTTACATACACTCCATACTACCCAATTTGTGTCCTTGAATCTTGCTTGTGACCGTCATAACAAGCATATTAACATCTCACGGCCTCTTTTCCTTTTTAAGATTATTTTAATTGGATGTGAATTAAATTCTTAATTGTGACAATCACAAGATCTTCGATGCTCGCGCAGAATTAACCAATCACAACTATTTTTAAATAATACTAGTAGGAAATAAAAAGAAATTAGGTAATTTAATTGTGTCAGATTACAAATTTTCATCACAGATAATCAGACAGGGATAACTGTAATTTAAAATTTTCTCATCATCCACAATTTATATACTCCGTATTACCAAAAATAAAAAAAATTAACAAATAATTATCGGATTTTCGAGGCGAATAGAAAATAAGATAAGCCTCAGACCGTCCTAGTTCAAAAAGTATTTCAACATCTTGCAAAGTTATAAACATTGCATTGCCGAACAACCATATTGAAATCATCACCGGCTTAATTAATTTTTAAAAAATTAAATTAAAATTTTAAAAAACTTATAAATAATTTGAATAAAAGAGGGTGAATCAGATCTTCCTATCAAAATGGAGATAATCATATAACTCAGTTAATATATAACTGAAATATCAATAACTCCTCGAAAATTTTCATCATTTTCCCTCTTTTCACCATGATTCGACTCATACTCATCCGATTCATTTGATTCTTTACGTTTGATTAAAATACACCTCACATATAAAAAAAAACATAAGGAAAACAATGAACGGAGGAAGTAAATATTATGAGAGGAAAATAATTGGGGAAGAACAAAAGGAGGAAGAAGGCAGCTGTGAAGATATTTGGAATTGAGAAATACAAATCTTGGGTTATATATACACGAGAGACGGTAGAAATTAGGGTTTTTGAGGGTTGGGCTTGGAAGATAGAATGCGGTGATTGGGCTTGGAAGAGAGATATCACTCAATACATGTACTTTACCCAAACCCCGAATTGATCAGACCCAAAATAACTCGAGCCGAATATTTATTGTTGCAAACTAATTATTATTCACAAATAAGTTGATTATAGTTTACCCGAAAATGACACGAATCCAAAACTAGACCTGGCAAAATTATACCGAACCCGAAAAACCGATCGAAAATATCCGAATCGACACCTGACCGTACATCCGAAAGGTATAACTGAACTTCATCCCGAAACCTGAATCGACCTGAATTGATTCGAAATCGAACCGAATTTGTAATATCCGAAATAAACCCAAGATCGAATGAACCTGAACTGTTTCAACCTGAATTGTTTTAATCCAAACCGATATATACCTGAACCGATTTCAACCCGTACATTGATGACAGAAACTCAACATTGAAACCCATAATGACCCGAATGTACCTAAGCGTCACATTTAGGGTGTCTGTTTGTACATGAGTGTCACCCATTTGACGTCAATGAATTAATATTATATCGTAGGTATGCAAAAAAACATTATTTATTACTTTTTTTTAAAAAATTATTCGTATTATATCCAATCTTTTGAATAAAGACCTAATCCCTTGACATCCGATCCGATTATGACCTGACTCGAATCTCATCTGCTCTGATATTGACCCGACTCGAACCTTATTTACACCGATATTGACCCAACTCGAACCTGAACCAACCCGAAATATCAACAACCGATTAAAAGTGAAAACTGAATCCAACCTGAATTGAACCGAACTGAAATCGAAAAAAAAGATAAACCGAAATAACCCGAACCGAAACTGATCCGATTGACCCGTTTGCCACCTCTATCCAAAACCACCTGACCCGACCCGACTCGACTCGAAGCGTATAAAGCCGAAATGACCTGGCCCGAAATTACCCGACCTTGTTGTCCCACTTGCCAGGTCTAGTCTTGTTTGTTGAAACCAAAACGTTCAACACTTATGTTATGTACTTTTCGGCTGAAAATAGTTGAACTGAACTGAAATTAATGAAGCTGAACTGAACTGAACTGAACTTAATAACTTGAACTGAACTGAGGCCCTGTTCTTTTTGGCTTAATTTCAGAGCTTAACTCAGTTCAGCTTAGCTATATTACTTTTAGTTCAGTTCAGTTTCATTCAATTCAGTTCATCGCTTCACAAATTAACTCTTACTTCACCTCCAATTAATTAAGCTCAGTTCAGTTTAGTGACGAGATGACCTGAACTCAACTAAACTGAAGTGAATATAGCTGAACTGAACTAAGAATGAATAGAGCTGAACTAAACTTAAATTAGATTGAACTTTAGACTCCAATGTACAAAAAATTTCTGTACATTTGTATATTATACATACTAATCTACATGAATGATCCATCATTCGATAACTTACTAGTATAGAGCCCGTGCAATAACAATAAGATAGTTGATCTTAAGGGCATGGAGTCCAATCTCTCATTTAACTAGCAATAATAATAGACATTATGCATGATGTTTAGCCACAAGGCAAAGATGATTTTTTTTGTGCATAGCAATTCCAGGGAGAACAACATCATCAAGATCGTCCTTGTCGACTCCCTTTGGCAAATCCCAGTCAAACGAGTACAATATATTCGCGAGTGCTAATTCAAAATTAGCGACTCCTAAAACCAAACCAGGGCACATTCTTCTACCAGCACCAAATGGAATTAACCCGAAATCTTGACCTTTATAATCAACCGAACTCCCTAAGAACCGCTCTGGTATAAACTTTTCCGGGTCATTCCAACATTCCGGGTCTCTCCCAATAGCCCACACGTTTATGTAGACTAGAGTTTTTGGTAGAATATCATACCCATTAACGACACATTGTCGAACCGTTTCTCTAACAATCAACAAAGGGGCTGCAGGATGAAACCGGAAGGTTTCCTTGACGACTGCCTTGAAATAGGTAAGATTCGGAAGGTCGTCCATGGTGACGCGATTATAGTCCTTGTCGTGTATCGTCTTTCTTATCTCTTCTTGTACTTTTGTCATGATTTCGGGATTCTTTAGTAACTCTGTCATTGCCCAGACTATCATGGCTGCACTTGTGTCTGTTCCTGCTACTACTATATCCTGCCCAACATAAAAACATTGTAAATAATGTCCGGTTCATTTGAGCCGGTTATATAAACCGTCTCATATAAGACTTGCCCTGTCAAACGGGTCGGGCTGGTCGGTCCCGGGTCGGGTCATACTGGTCGGGTCATAATACGGGTCAGGTCGAATAGTGGTCGGGTTACGGGTTACGGGTCGGGTTAGGATCAGAATACGGGCCAAAAAATAATTTCTAAAGATTTTAAACGATTTTTTTTAATTTAAAAAATATTTTTTAAAAGTGTAAAACATATTTAAAATTAAAATTTTAATCATATTCAACGATTACATTAATTATATTGACATAATTATTAAAATAATGTTTTTTAATAATTATTTTATTATTTAAATAGTATAAAAGCTATATAAAATTGATTTTTTAGTGGTGTTTGTAATTTAAGTAATAAAAAAAATTAACTATATTTTCAAAATATAATATATAAATATTAATATTTTAATAAAATTATTGATTTAACTTTGACCCTAAAATAATGGGTCATTTCGGATTCGGGTCAAACGGGTCGCGGGTAAAAAAAACGGGTTTGTAACCCTAAAAAAGTGGGTCGGGTTTCGGGTCTGGTCGAATTTTGACAGGTCTATAATAAGACTAACTGATCATATTACCATGAGTAATGCTTTGATGTGGTTCAAAGTGAGATCAAACCCAAATGACCGATCTTTTCTAAGATGGAGTAGAACTTCAATGATATCCTCTTGGTCGGATTTAGGCCGATTAGGGTCGAGATGATCGTTAATAAGTTCGTCGTTAAACTTGTTCAATTCATCGAACGCTCTCTCTAACCTCGACTTTTGTCCTGTTAACTTATCGAGCCAGCTTATCCAAGGGAAATAATCCGTAAAGAAGAAGCCTATAAATAAGGCCTGGATTTCATGTAATAACCCGTAAAATTTTCTTCTTTTCGATGCTTCTATGTTGTCAAACCTGCAAGTCACAAATACATATTAGGTCCTGTTCTTTCTGACTTAATTCTAGCTCATTTCAGTTCAATTCAGCTTCATTCAGTTCAGGTCAGTTTTAATAGGTTTTCATACGTTAATTCAAAATTCCGGAATCTCTATTTACTAAATGAATAAGCGAAACTCTTATTTTTCCAGCCTAAATAATATTTCCTAAAATAAAGTGTATTATTTTTAGCATATATTATCTCACAATCTTTTAATGGCACAATCGTTTAATAAATTTAATATTTAAAAATTCTATATTATTTCATATTATACATAAATTTTTCTCCATTATTGTATGATAAAAAAAACTCTATATATTTTTTTTAAATAATTGTACATAAAAATTCATTGACTTTTAATGATAAGAAGTTGCACAAAAAATGTTCATAGCAAAAATATTTTAAAAATAACATCATTAATTTCTCGGTAAAAAGAAAACTGTCATTAAAATATTCATTTCATGACTTTTTACAATTTTAATTTCTGTTGCTCAAATTAAAATAAAGTGATGAGAAAAATAAAAAATAAGTGAATATCAATTTAAAATCCATAAATAATACGGAGTACACTAAAAAGTAAAATTTTATAAATACCGTGCATATATTGCATGAGATCTAAACTATTTTTCTCATCAAACGTAAAAATTAAAACGAGACAAGGCCTAAATACCTTTTGCCAAAAGCAACCCGGCATATATTAGAGTTAGCATAATTCATAGCTAACTCACTTAAGTTAACAATTTCGGAACAAGAAGACAGGGTTGAGATCGACTCAACGAGCCTTGAAACTTCGTCTTGTCGAATAGGAGCATAAGATTGAACTCTATTAGAGTTAAGTAAATGAACAACACATATTTTTCTTACTTCTTTATAATACTCATTATATGGTACAAATGCAATGTCTAAGCCATTATAAGCTATTCTTTGTGATGCAATTAATTTTGGTCTACTACAAAAATTAAGATCTTGTGTTTTTAAAACTTGTTCAGCTGTTTGTGCTGATTGAATCACAATTATTGGTTTTCGACCGAATTTTAGGGTTAAAATTGGACCGTAAATTTTTGATAATTTGGATAAGTAAATATGAGGTTGGAAAGAATCAAATTGGTGTATGTTTCCTATGAAAGGAAGGCCTTTTGGGCCTGGAGGAGGATGAAATGAATCATAATTTTTGTGTTTTTTATGAAGAAGAAATATGCAAGAAAAAGATAAAAATAGTAGGAAAAGTAATAGTAATAACATAGTTTTATGTTGCCTTAATGTATATTATGCATGTTATGATGATTAAGGACTTGCACAAGCTTGCTATATATAGGAGTATAATGAGAAAATGTACCCAGATTAGATAGTGGCATTAGGTGTTAGGACCGGTATCTGGGTCATTCGGTTCAGATTTGGATTGAGTTGAGTTTGGATTTTGATTTGGTTAAGGTTCATTCTGATTATTCACCTTAACGTTTTTGCTTATCGATACTTTTTTAGGTCAAGTTAACGTTGAGTCGAGTGACATTCAATTTTGACGGTTATTCTGGCATAGGTGGACAAATTAGGTCAATATAGTACTCCCTCATTCGTCATTTATTTACTTATTCTATTTTTGGTGTTTCACTCATTTATTTACCTTTCAATATTAATCACAAATGTTCCACTCTTCTTTCTTTGGTCCTTTTGCCAAAAGCAAATGTAAACAAATGAGCAGAATAAATGGATTATTTTATAAGATTTTCATACTGAATACTCTGTATAACATACCGTATATAAATTTTTAAAAATTGTTATCATTGAATCAAGATTTTTCAATGATTCGATTCATGAGTAAATAATACTTTGAATTCTTCTCAAATTAGTTTTGGCCTAGTTTGTAAAAGTGTTTTTAGACTCAAAAACACTTTTTGGCCAAACACATATTTTTCTAAAAGTTAAACAAAATTTCTCAAAAGCTAAAAATCCATATTTTTGCCCATAGAAATAGAAGCAACTATTTGTTGTTTCTGCTTTTGAAAAACACTTTTGAAAAATTAAGCTTTAAAAACAAAAACTCATTTTTGAGAATTAAGGCCAAACATGCTCAGTTGCAATATTTTCAACTTTATACGGTTTTATTTAGTTCAATCCCCTATATACTAAAAGATTAACACATCTCCAAATTCTCCCGCTTAAATTTCCCGCCTAAGTGATATTCTACAAGACAATATTTGTTTCCTAATTAGTTAGTGTCAACTATCTATATCTACTACTATTAAACAATATTTATTTCCTAATTAAACAATATTAACTGTATAACATCATTCATTATTTAACTTTTATATAAATAAGGCTAATAAAATATCTCATTTAAATTATATATACAAATTTTCTACCCTTTTCAAAATAGAGGTAAACTGCATTAGTTTAATTAATTATTAAAGTCTCTAAATATCTGTATCTAAAATACCGTGCATTTGCACGGGTAGCTACACTAGTTTAGATTAAGCATTTTAAACCCTCCGTTTAATCGAATATCAATTCAAATATTTAAGGTGGTTAAATCCAGATCCATTAACATGGTTAATTAAGTTGTTTCACGCAAAATAAATAATTATTAATATAAGCTAATGGAGACTGTTGAGACGAGAATTAGCAAGGAAGAGTAACATCAGTGAGTCATAGTAGTTTTCTTATAAACATAAGATTAGTATATGTATGTAGTTGGTAAATGATTAGCAATAATTAGAGAGCATTATTTCAATTTTTTACTCGTGGGAGGGTAGAATATTTTGTTGCTATCTACGGAGTATATGACAAGTTGATTATTGCAAATAGATATACGCTATTGCAATCGTCTTGTGTTCATGAAGAAATGTTATTTTCAAATCCTAGCTAAAACAACCATGCATGGATATGTCGTACGAGATTGACTAAACTACCATCACCAATGAATAGGGATGTCAGTGGGGTGGGTTTTGGCGAGTCTCGCCCTACGCCCGCCCAACTTGAGGTGGGTGCGGATAATGATTTGATGGGCCGTGGGTCGGGGATGGGTTTCAAACGTGTCATTCGTCGCGGGTCGTGGGGCGGGTATGGGTATCACGTGAGACCCGCCCCATACCCACCCCGCCCCATCTCGCATGTCCAAGCTCCGCTTATACCCGTCTTACTCATAAACCTAGACAAATTTGTACTATATAAATATAAAATTTATAACTTAGATAAAAAGTTTAAACCATTTTTTTCATAAACCTACACAAATTCCATTTACTTCTTAGTTCTTCTCAGATCCAGTCGAATTTGGGTCACATCGGGTCATTGACAGGTCCAGGCATTTAGATAGATTTGGCGGGTGGGATAGCGGGTGGGATCATTATGGAGTCGGGTAATTATGATAATGTTTCGGGTCCAGTTGAGTTTTGGTCGGATTTTGCTTGGGTTGGGTTGGGTTTTGCTTGATTTGGTTCATCAATTTATTATCCGGCGGCGATTTTTTCCGATTATTTTACCAGTTTAGGTTGAGTTATGATCACTATTTAGCGAAATTATAAGGTTATCTAATTTTAAGTACTCTATAAAAGTCGTTCACAATGTCGTTTTATTTTGGTATTTATTGATCACCTTGACTTTTCGTTTATGCTGAGGTTATATTTCGTGTTAATATCGGGTTATATTTCGTGTTAATATCGGGTTATCTTTCAGGTTAGGTTTCGGGTTATCTTTCAGGTCAGATCAACTATTGAGCCAGGTCGGGCCGGGTCGATTTGTGTTATAGGTCATCTCGGGCCGTGTCAAAGTTTAGTTTCTCATCGACCTTAATTAGGGTTTGTCGGGTTACAGTCATCATTGGGTCTGGTCGGGTCAGTTTTGATTTGCAACATTTTTAGGTCATGTTTATTCAGGTCGAGTCAGACTTGCTAGTTCTAGATCTACATAGCATCAGATGCAAAGTCGATGTTTCAGGCAAAGACTTTGTGTTCCCTTAAAAACACACCGATTTGTAGAAGAAAAAATATGCCTTATATATATAGTTATATAGCAGTCTTTTTTTCTCTATACATGAAATATAGCCTTATTCCAATCAAAATTTGTTAGACAAATAATTTTTTTTGATACCTATAAAAAAAATGAATTACATTCTCATAGCCTAGCAGCTAAGAGCACGTTTAATTATGGGTAAATTGTTTATAGAGTATGAGTTCACCTAGATGGCTATATTTAACCAAATTTATTTATTTGTCTAACAATAAAGGAAAATTCAAACCATAGCTAGGCAAGTTAAATGAATAATATTCGTATTTCAATATTTGGCTAAATACTATTCCGTATGTGTTTACTTGATGAACAAGAAAACACATGGGATATTACTCGGTATTATGTAAAGGCGAGGTGATTGGTTATGTTAAGTGTCAAGGTATATCAGAAGCGTCTTTAACGTTTATTATAAGTTAGTGTTCTATACTTCTATGGTTACATATTGTGCATATAAATTACATTTTAGCCAATATGACCTTAAAAATTGTAGAGTTACATGCTTCAAATATGTTATTTCTTTACATATAGCCTTTAAAATTGACAAAGTAATTTTTACAACGTTATGAGATTTTGTTTGCCATGAGACAAAGTGGATTTCTCTTATGCATGGCAATACCAGGCAATGTATCTGTATCAACATCTTCCTTTTTCACACCAATAGGCAATTTCCAATCAAAAAAGTGCAACAAATTAGCAAGTGTTAGCTCAAAGTTAACTGTACCAAGATGCACACCAGGGCACATTCTTCTTCCAGCTCCAAAAGGAATAAGCTCAAAATCTTGTCCCTTGAAATCAATTGAACTCCCCAAAAATCTTTCGGGCATAAATTTATCTGGGTCGGTCCATGATACCGGATCCCTTCCGATTGCCCAAGCACTCACTTGTATTATGGTTCCCGGTTCAATATTGTACCCATCTATCTTGCTTTGCCGGATTGTTTGGCGTGCCACAAGCAATGGAGCTACTGGGTGTAGTCTGAATATTTCTTTTACCATTGCTTTGAAGTATTTTAGGTTTTGGAGATCGTGCTCGGTTATGTAAGTTGTTTTTGGTGGAACATTTTTTCTAAGCTCGTCTTGTACCTTTTTCATGGCGTTAGGATTCTTGATGAGCTCCGTCATTGTCCAAATTACCATAGCTGAACTTGAATCTGTTCCTGCTACAAATACATTCTAGACATATACGAAATTCAAGTCAATAACAACGTCGTCACCTCATTAATGGTAGCATTATTAGCAAAAACATAAACAATTTGACCTACCGGGCATCTAACTTAGCTGGCCCGACCCACCACGATCCACCCTCCCCACGGGTCGGTTGAGGGGTCATGTGGGTTAAATCGTGCCTAGTTTTGAATCGACCCAGAATGTGGCCACCTCTATTCATAACCTAAGTTTGAATTCAAAAAGCTAATGCAATTAGTCTCACAGATATATTTAGTCTGAAATTAAAACAGATAAAATATAACCATTTTATAATAAAATGTAATTTTTTTTATAAGAATCTACCAACAATCTTCTATTTAAATATGAATAATTTTAGTGGGAGACATAACTTGGAATTAAAAAAAAAATAACTCTTTCTACTAATCATGTGAGAGGTCTCTCAATAACGCTATCGAGATACTGTCTCTCTAAAGTTTTTGTGAAGGTATATATGCATCTATAAGAAAGTTTGAATGACTTACTCAAGAAAAAAGGAAGATTGAATGATTAATTACCATCAAGATTGCTTTGACATGGTCCAAAGTGAGTTCAAATGCAAAAGATCGTTCTTTGCGAAGGTTGAGTAGAACATCAACGAGGTCCTCGTGACGGTTATTATCGTTAGATTTGTTAGGGTCGAGGTGGTCATCGATGATTTTTTGATAAAAGGCATCCAAGTCAAGAAAGGCCTTCTCAAGCCTAGTTGATTTTCCCGTAAGCTTATCAAGCCACCCAAATGACGGGAAATAATCTGAGTATGCCATTCCTGTGAACATCACCTCTGCTTCAGTTAATACTCTTCGGAATTCGATCCTAGCCCCTTCATCATCCTCGTAGCTGTAAAATCGCTTGCATTTATTAGCGCTTGGATCAAATGAATTCTCGTATATACTCTTGTTTAAAACTTTGAAAATTTTTAAACAAGAGTATATTGCCTAAAAAAGTAAGAAGAGTGATAGGGCACCACCGGGTGACGCCCAAATTGGGTGCCACCCTCTCACAACAATTGTTTATTGAAGGGGTCCCCACTCACCCCATGTGAGAGGGTGGCGCCCAAAGTGGGTGTCACCCGGTAGCGCCCTTTCATTACGGTCCAAGTTAACCATAGAAATCAAAAGGAATAATCTAAGGAAAATGAATTGACTTCTAGGTATACAATATTATCGTATATCTTAGGGACTGTTTGGTAAATGGTATATTGACCAATTTTTAGCATATTCAATGGTTTTAGCATGTTGGTAAATGGTTTGACCAGTTAATATGCTAATTTTAGTATTTGGTAAACAACATATTAAAACAACATATTTGGAGTCTATGTTGTTTTACAATATGATGTTTATCCTAGCATATTGGTTATTATCATATTCTAAACTAGGAAATTTTACTACATTTTACAATGAAAACTAACAATCTACTAATCGTAATCTGCCAGTTACCAAACACTCAAATTAATTCTGCTAATTATAATATGTTAGTCCAACCTTCTGTTAAAATCTGCCATTTATAATCTGCTTTTACAATCTGTTTATGTTTAAATTAATTCGCTGTTTACCAAACAGGGTCTTAGTCAATGGGAAATATCAACTTTTATTTTACTAAGGTTCTGCTTTATTATTTATGGAAATATGGCCAGATTAATACTTTCATTATTGGGTAAGGTATATGATGACGTGTAAGTGTGTAACACTCCGAAAGTTTGAGAGGAAATTTGTCCCATATTAGGAAAATAAGAGCATATGGTATGTTTATTTTTAAGAAATTCTACCCACCACTTAATAACAAAACCCTGTGCTTTTTCGGGTTGTAATATGACGTGACACACTTGGGGTCTTCGGGTTACCATCATTATCAATAATTTAAATTCAATGGACAAAATAATTTCAAAGAACCATACCTCCTACCAAAGGCAATCTTACATATGTTAGTGCAAGCAAAATCAGGCACCAAAATGCTCAAGTTGATAGTAGATGAAGAAGAGCAAAGGGAAGTGATTTTATTCATAAGCCTTGTGATTTCATCTTGTTGAATGGGAGCAAAAGATCGAACTCTTATCGAGTTAAAAAGATGAACAACACAAATCTTCTTTACTTCCCTAAAACACTCATTATATGGACTAAATACTATATCTAATCCATTATAACTTAGTTTTCTACCCCCGACCATAGGTGGTCGACTACAAAAATTGAGGTCTTGTGTTTGCAAGACCTCCTTAGCTAGCTTAGCTGATTGAATCACGACTATAGGTGCATATCCTAGTTGTAACGACACAACTGACCCATACGTCTTGGCTAGCTTGGCCAAGTACACATGGGGTCTAGAAAAGTCGTATTGGTGTAAATTTCCTATAAACGGAAGACCTTTAGGTCCAGGAGGAGGACGAAGTATTACCGCCTTATTTTTTGTATTATTTGGAAAAATAATAAATTTACAAATGATTAGGGCAATAATGAAGAGAATGAGGTGCATCATATCTTATACGTGTATATGACTAAATGATTTAATATGACTTAAGTTAGTATAGATGCTTATTTTTATTATTATGCTTCAATATGAGCTAATTGACTAGATAGTTGTAATAAGAGTGTATATATAGACATGAGAATAGATATTTTTTAGGTTAAGGAACAAAAGCTGCATGGTAAATAAGTTGCATTGAAAATCCGACGTCAAACACAACACACCTTGCAATGGTTTTTACACTTTACATACTCCCTCCTATTCACTATATTCTTCCCTATTTCTTTATTCGGATTATTCGGGTTTTCTTCCTTATTTCTTTTTTTGGGTTGATTTGTGTGGTCCAAATTAAATTGTATGTGGGTATTGTGTTTTGTGTGGTCCAAATTTACTTTCTTATTTCTTGTGCAAAAAGAAAAGGGGAAGAATATAGTGAATAGGAGGGAGTATTTGCTATGTGTAACTATTACTCCGTAGTAGACTGACCTTGTTTTTTCTGGTTTAATTTTAACTTATTTCAGTTTAATTTAACTTTATTCAGTTCAATTTAGAAAGAACTTATGTTGAGTTGAGTTGAGTTCAATTTTATTAAGTTCAATTTTAGCTTCTTTTAGCGAAAAGATAGAAGATATGTTATATGTTAATGTTGTCTTTCCATATTCTAAATTTTTATTGTGTTTCGTAAATTTACGTATATTATATTTCGTTCACACTTGCAATTTACTTTGAACTCAAACTATATATATATATATCCTAATCAATGGAATGATCTGTCTTAGGGATTCAATTATTTACATGATAGTATCAAATAGTTAAGGACACACGAGAATTAGCAAGTATGAGTAATATCAAGTAGTTGGTAAATGTTTACCAATAGTTAGTGAGCACTGCATTTTTACAGGTAAGGGATAATATATTTTATTATTATTGCTATATGACTGGGAAAATGATTTACGCAATAGATATTACTCCCTCCGTCCCGGTCAATTGTTGTCCTTTCGTTTTGGCACAAAGACCAAAGAAAGAGGAGATGACCAATAACTAAATGACAAGTGGAACAAATTGAATGAGAATGGTCAAATTATTCTTCAAGTTTATTCTTAAAATAGAAAGGATAACAAATGACTGAGACACCCCAATATGAAAAAGGACAACAAATGACCGGAACAGAGTGAGTATAACTTACAAATGTTGAATCGTCTTGTTGCATGTCATGCAGAAATGCCCTTTTCAAATCCTAGCTAACACAACCATGCATGGATATGCCGTACGAGATTGAGTAAACTACCATGTCCGATTCATCAAAAATAGATCACGTCATTATACAATCTTACAAGGATGAAATAAAAAAATTTGTTAAGGGATTGGAGAAAACTATTTGTAACGTATGAGTTTATCGTTGAATCAGAAGTAAAGTTGATGTTTTGGACAAAGCAAAGCCCTTAAAAACACTAATTTTTAAAGAAAAATATGATTTATGTATCCAGTAGTGGAATTAGGGGGCTAGTAGAGGCGATCGCCCTCCCGACGGATGAAATTTTCGAAGTCTTTTAGTTAAATTTTCCGATTTTTTTTCGAGGGTGTCTTATGAAATTAGTTGTTTGCCCCCTAAGTTCAAATCCTGACTCCGTCACTGCATATACGGGATTGAGCTTTAATATGGCTACGTGAAACATCGCTTTTTTTTTCATGTTAAAATTTCTTACACAAGTATCATTGGTTAAGATAGTGATAGAGCGCCACCGGGTGATGCCCAAATTGGGTGTCACCCTCTCACAACCATTCTTAATTGAAAGGGTCCCCACTCACCCCATGTGAGAGGGTGACGCCCAAATTGAGTGTCACCAGGTGACGCCCTTTTATTTTCCCTTTGGTTAAATAGAGGGTGAGTGGCCAGCTATGTTAAGTGTCAAGGTGTATCACAAGCGTCTCAAAGTATTTTTAAGTTAGAGTGACATGTGGACAAATTTAAAATTCAAGGGCTACAATTCAGGGTTATTCGGTGCTTATTCGAAACAGTTCTCAACTTTTATGGTTACATATTGTACACAAAAATAACATTTCAACCAATATAATCTTAAAACTTTGAAAGTTACATGTTTGAAATATGCCATTTCCTTATTTATAACCTTTAAAATATGTAAATTAAAGTATTTCATCTTTATAAGATTTTGTTTGCCATGAGACAAAGTGGATTTCTTTTAAACATGGTGATACCAGGAAGTGTATCTGTATCCACATCTTCTTTGTTCACACCAATAGGCAATTTCCAGTCAAAAAAGTGCAACAAATTGGCAAGTGTTAGCTCAAAGTTAACTGTGCCAAGATGCACACCAGGGCACATTCTTCTTCCAGCTCCAAATGGAATAAGCTCAAAATCTTGTCCTTTGAAATCAATTGAACTACCTAAAAACCTTTCAGGCATAAATTTATCTGGGTCGTTCCATGATACTGGGTCCCTTCCGATAACCCATGCATTCACCAAAACTATGGTTTCAGGTTCAATGTCATACTCGTCTATCTTGGTCTGTCGGATTGCCTGGTGTGCTATGAGCAATGGAGCGGATGGATGAAGTCTAAATGTTTCTTTCACCACTGCTTTGAAGTATTCCAAATTTTGAAGATCATCCTCAACTATGTAACTTGTTTTTGGTGGAACATTTTTCCTAAGCTCATCTTGTACTTTTTTCATGGTGTTAGGGTTCTTGATTAATTCTGTCATTGCCCAAATTACCATTGTTGAACTAGTATCAGTTCCTGCCGCGAATACATTCTGAACATATACGAAATCCAAGACAATTAATTCTATAACATTATCAACAAATTATGATTAATTCTATAAACATCGAGCTTAACTTTTTAGTTAGAGATTCGTAATAGACCTTTACTTGTATAGTACACCATATATGAATATTACTAACATTAACAAATAGGGTTCATGCAGATGTAAGTTAGTTCAGGTGGTAAAATCCTGAGAGATGTGACTTATGAGGTCTTTCCCGATCCTACTACTCGCAAAAAAGCAAAAAAAAATGTAAAAAATTGGTTAGCCAGCCACGAGCTAGTTCAGGGTTAGGCATGAGCCAACCTGTCATGCCTAACCTGGACTAGCCCAGTCCCGCCCTCTCACAGTGCGATTCGGGATCAAGTGGGCCAACCCGAGCATACCTTAAGATCAGTCTGACTCGTAACCACCTCTACTCATAACCTAGGTTTGAATCCGTCAGCTTTAAATATGCACATATATTTATAAGACATACAACATTTAATGATTAATTACCATCAAGATTGCTTTGACATGGTCCAAAGTGAGTTCAAATGCAAAAGAACGTTCTTTGCGTAGGTGAAGTAAAACATCAATGAGATCCTCCTCATGGTTATCATTGTTGCATTTGTTAGGGTCAAGATGTTCATCAATAATTTTTTGATAAAAGGCATCCAATTCAAGAAAAGTCTTCTCAAGCCTAGCTGATTTTCCCATAAGCTTATCAATCCACCCACCAAATGATGGAAAATAATCTGAGTACGCTATATCTACGAACATCTCCTCTTCTTCATCTAATAGCCTTCGGAATTGGTTGTTTTCCCCTTCATTATTCTCATACCTGTTTCAATCAAACGAATTCATATGTACTTAATCTTATTCAGTCATCATATAAAAAACATAAAAAATTACATAAACTTGGTTGAGATGAGCTTCTCACAATTCAACAACAAATAACTAATTGGATTAATTGGTAAACATATCAATATAAGGACTTTTTTTTATAGTAATCAGTACTAAAATATTAAATATTATTTACCAATAGTAAAGTCATCTAAAAATCCCCATCTTCACCTACTCGAAAAAGTCCAAAAACTATCATTCACCCATTCCCAAAATCCTTCTCTTAGATCAAAGCACATATTAATGGTTTGCCAGAAATGCATGGAATAATTACGGGACAAATTTTAATTGGGTGATAATTAATGGGGATAGGTTTGACATATAGAAGTAATGATTATTGAGTATATGTTTTACTCCCTTAATCATCATCCAAGGGGAGGGTGGATAATGTATTATCCTTTTATGGGTAATAGATTCGGGGGTGAATAATTAATCTCATACCAAAATATGAAAAATGCATCGTACATATCACTTCCCTATTCATTCCCCCTTTTACCCTCAATCCACACAAGCCCCAAGTAGGAAAAAAACTGGAGTAAGAGGACGACTTGGTATTATTATTGATAAATAAAAGTTAATTTTTTAATATAAATTAAGTACTAATTATTAATTATGTTAATACTAATTATAAAAAATGATCCTTATATTAATAATGCTTATCAGTTAACCCTTTATTTTATTTCATACCTTACTTAATTTCCCCAAGAACAAAACGTAAAGGTATATGTCAAGTAAAATTTGTCATGTTTAATTCATCAAAATTTAATTTTTTTTTTTAGAGTTTTTTTTATCAAAAACTACCTTATATTTAGGGATATTTGTAAAAAAACTACCTTATATTAATTTTTTTTGTTTTCAACTACCTTTATTTTCTTTATTTTTGGTCAATAACTACCTATGCTAAGAGTATAGACAAATTTGGTTTGTTTTTCGGCTTTAAACTATCTCATACGACTCTTTAATGTTTAAATCATGCCTAGACCAGATTTTAGAAAGTCATGATGTATTTACGCTTAATTTTAGTGGATGCTCATAGTTATTATTGAAATGTGAAAAACATAAATCTTGGTTAGATGAAGTTAAATTATGGTTTTTATGCGGTTGATCATTGTTGTTTGATGTTAATAGAGTCATGTGAGATAGGTTTATGTCGCTAAATCGATCAAATCTCGCCATATCGTGAGCTTAAGTAGTTTTTGACCAAGAAAAGAGAAAACAAAGGTAATTTAAAACAAGAAAAATAATATAAAGTAGTTTTTTTACAAATACCCTTAAATATAAGGTAGTTTTTGACAAATAAAACCCTTTTTTTTTTATCATTTTTCTAAATCAAAGGAAAGAATATAAATTCCAAATAAAATAAATTAATTTTCATAGAATCATACCTCCTACCAAACGCCATCTTACATATATTATTGCAAGCAAAATCAGGCAGCAAAATGCTCAAGTTGACAATAGATGAAGAAGAAGAAAGGGAAGAGATTTTATTCATAAGCCTTGTAATTTCATCTTGTTGAATAGGAGCAAAAGAACGTACTCGAATCGAGTTAAGAAGATGAATAACACTAATCTTCTTTACTTCCCTAAAATACTCATTATATGGACAAAATGCGATATCCAATCCATTATAACTTAGTTTTCTGAGCCCGACTGTAAGTGGTCTACTACAGAAATTAAGGTCTTGTGTTTTTAAGACTTCTTTAGCTAGTTTAGCTGATTGAACCACGACCATGGGTACATACCCTAGTCGTAGTGATACAATTGACCCGTAAGTCTTGGCTAACTTGGCCAAGTACACATGAGGTCTAGAAGAGTCGTATTGGTGTAAGTTTCCGATGAAGGGAAGACCTTTAGGACCAGGAGGAGGACGAAGTATTATCGACTTATTTTTTGTATTTTTTGAAAAAATAATAAATGAACAAAATAGTAGGGCAATGATGAAGAGAATGAGGTGCATCATATCTTATGTGAGTATATGAAAATGAAATTGTGATAAGATATACATATATAGAGAGAGAGATCAAGACATGGAAATAGATAAGCATTTTGATTATCATTGTACGTTTTTTATTTTATTTTATTTTATTTTATTTTTTGTCTTCTAGATCTACTCCTTATCAATGGAATGATCGGTCTTAGGAATTCAATTATTTACATGGTAGTAACAAATAGTTAAGGCACACGAGAATTAGCAAGTAAAAGTAAGGGGTGCCCATAAATCCACGGCCAAAATGAACTGGGCCGCGGGATTTCTATGTCGTTGACTGTTATGCCCTCTTACTCTCTTGGTTACATTTGTTACTTTATTTATAACGCAAGTAATCTTCTAGGTACATAGCCCTAATAGCATGGGGCCTGCTTATTTTATGTTGTCATTATTTTAACATGGCAATATGAATGCAAAAAGTTACACGGTATCTCTTAAGACGGTAATATTTATCTTAAATTTAAAACGCGTTAAATATCACCTTATATTGGAGTATATAAGAAAAATTTATTGCGTTTTCCAATACAATCTGATTTTGTGTTATCCTAACTTCTTGGCTCGTTTTTTTAAAACGGATAGACTCGTCTTATATACTCGTATATGGCAATTTGTGAAAAAGTTATACTTCCTTCTATTCAATATATTCTTCCCTTTTCATTTTTGCACAAGAAATAAGAAAGTGAATTTGAACCACACAAAACACACTACCCCACATGCAATTTAATTTGGACCACACAAATCAACCCAAAAAAGGAAATAGGGAAGAAAACCCGAGTAATCTGATTAAGGAAATAGGGAAGAATATAGTGAATAGGAGGGAGTACAAAATATCAATTTTTACTAACATCAACTCGGCCTATTGAACGGGTTGGGTGGCGGGTCACGTCATATGGGTTGGATCAAAATACGGGCGGGCTGAATACGGATTATGGGCCGAGTTTGGACAATATCGGAACAATATAATTGAACAATATTAGAATTATACTTAGAAAATTACATTCTTATTGAGGTCAACTCGAATTTGGTCATCCTTGGGCTTGAGATCATTTAAATGGAGTTTTGACCGAACCGGTTACTATAGCTCAGCGAATCGACTCAGATTATTTACATCCCAAATATACGACGCATAATTACGGGCAAAGCAGTTTAAACTGATTACTATAACTCAAAAGAGTCGGCTCAGTTTACTTAAATGGCCGCTTTTTTTTACTAACTAAAATTACCAATATTAATTAAAGTATTTACTAAAATGACCACTTTTATTTAAGTATTTACCAATTTATTCTCTAATGAACGAACCGATTCGTAGAGTCTTGATTATGTTTTACCAAATAACCCATTTTACTCAAATTATTTCTCAAACTAACCATTTTCATAATTATTTAGGCACATTGCTAAAGTTTCGAGAATGGTTAGAAGAGGAATTAAAATTTAGAAATGATTATTTTTGGTTAAATTCCCTATTTATTTTCACAATTTAATTAATTGAATATTTAACGCACTCAAACTATTTAACATGCATGTGTATGGTTAATAAATTCACGAATTTGCTTCATTTTATTAGGAGTATAAAAGTTGTTTAATTGATGCTGGCAAGTGGCAATCTATAAAAAAAGGACAAGGTAAAATAAGTAGGTGTAGGTCCCACCTGCATTAAGACAATATCATTAGAAAATGGAACAATGAGGACACTGACGTCAAGCCAATATAAATCCCGTGGCCCAGTTGATTTTGGCCGCGGATTTATGGGCACCCAAAAGTAATATCAAGTAGTTGGTAAATGTTTACCAATAATTAGTGAGCACTGCATTTTTATACTGGTCAGGAATAGTATATTTTGTTATTGCTATATGACAAGTTGATTGCAGAAAATGCATATACGCAATTGATATTATAACTTACAAGTGTTGAATCGTCTTGTTGCATGTCATGCAGAAATGTCCTTTTCAAATCCAAGCTAACATAACCATGCATGGATATAGCAATTTTGAATTGGGGGTTTCAAAATCAAAGAAATAAATAAAATGGGCTTGGTTTTAAAGTTATTACCCAAAATGGGTCCACGTCAACACCGAACCCACCGGATTGAAATCGCTCTCCCTAAGTGATTACATTTTGGGTGACATGGAATTTCTGATTCTTTTAAGGACTAGTTATTTTAGCCCAAAGTCGCTTAGGGAAAAAATGATCGCGCCTCAAAATTTTAGGGGGCAAAGAACTATAGTATTTTACAGGAAAAAAATAAATGGAATTACGGTTGCTTTTAAGGACCAGTTATTTTAGCCCAAGTCGCTTAGGGGCAAATGATCGATGACCAAGTCATTTAGGGGCCCAAATGACTATAGTATTTTCTGAGAAAAAAAAAAAAAACTACATTTATGAGAATCGAACCTGGGACTAATGACATCAATACAAATCTATAAACCATTGTACCAAGCAAGAAGTCATGCTTTAATAAGCGCAAAAATTTATTTGTTTTGATGCAATAACTACTGAGTCGTGTTTACTATTTCCTATATAATTATTTAAGTGCATTAAATTAACAAGTAATTATAATTGGTGCAGTGGTTAGGAGGTGGATTATTGGTCTCATTGACACGGGTTCGAGTCCCCCAACGATACAAATAGAAGTCGCTTTGCAGGTGAGCGATTTGACCTCAAATCGTCGTCCGGCTGAGCGACTATAATCCGGAACCTAGCTTCACCAAAACCGAGCCTACGTGGACCCATTTTTGATAAATATTTTCAAACTCATCTCATTTCGTTAATTTATTTAAAATTGCACCCCATTTTGGAAAAAAATTCTGGATATGCCGTATGAGATTGAGTAAACTATCATGCCCGATTCATCAATAATAAATCACATCATTACCCAATCTTACAAGGACGAATTATACTCAAAATACGAGACGGAGTACTTAATTATAGGAGATTTTTCGATTTTTCAATGTTCAAAATTAGAAAATATGTCGAGGGATTGGAAAAAAACTATTTATAACGTATGAGTTTATCGTAGAATTAGAAATAAAGTCAATGTTTTGGACTAAGTCTTTGCTTTGTGCTCTTAAAAACACTATTTTTTTAAAAAAAAAAATATGATTCATATAGCAGCTTTGTCTTTTAAAAATTGAGCTCTAATATAGCTATGTGAAACACCGCTTTTTTTATGTTAAAATTTCTTATACTAGTAAGTATCTTTGGTTAAATACAGGGTAAGTGGCCAGTTATATTAACTATCAAGGTGTATTACAAGCGTCTCAAAGTGTTTATAAGTTAGAGTGACGTGTGGACAAATTTAAAACTCGAGGGCTATAATTCAGGGTTCAATTCTCAATCGAAACCGTTCTCAACTTTTATGATTACATATTATTGTGCACAAAAACTACATTTCAGCCAATATAATCTTAAAACTTTGAAAGTTACATATTTGAAATCACAAATTCTCATTTGTGACGGGCATATCCGTCGCAAGCTTGTGACGAGTTAAGTATTACCCATGTGGGTAGATAAGACAAAAGAATAATGCCTAGCGAGTAGCAATCTGTTTTGTCTTATATAACCACATGTGTAACACCCCCTCATACCAAGGTGTCTTACCAGGACCAGCCTACCATGAAAGTGTGTTACCATCTCGGTTGCCCGAGGTTAGTACATATCAAAAGCGTCTGAACTGAACACATTTATTAAAGTACTGTAAAGTATAAAGTTTACAACATCCAAACCCAAATACTGTTTTAACAAAATACAGCTCCAAAGTCTAACAATAAAGGAAATCCAACTAAGACTCAGACGGTGATGCTATGACTCGTGATGGCAATTCTCCCAAGACCGTCCCCAAGCTCACACTAGCAATACCTGTCAAGCCTGCTCACCATCCCCGAATGGATCACCGCAGATTCCACAAACAACAACGAGGTCAGTATCACTCAAATATTAAGACAAACAAACAGAGAAATCAACTGATCATCACCAATTCCCAATCATCCAATCTCCCACAGTAACCGACTACACACCGAAGTGTGTAGCCCTGCCAGATTACCTATCGCAACAGGTAACCCTCGCCGCCAGTGGGTGACCGCAGCCCGATCCCACCTAGTCCGGCTCCTCAACGAGCGACAACAATCCCTGTCCCTTAATGTGCACATCCCCTCCCGTGGCGGGTTCCACGGAGGGCGAACTAGGGTGTGAAGCCACTCCCGCAAGTGACTCCACCACAATCACAATCACATGACATCACAGCCATCTCAATCCCCTCACACCAACATCGTCACAACAATCTCCATACTCCGATGATCAACAGATAACAATAATCACAACAAACATGTCTTACAAAGAACAAGAACCGAGTAGGGAAACCCTACCTTAGCAATCAACAAAGTGGAATGAACTCGAACAATCGAAAGGCTCCTCTACGAAGTCTTCTCCTATACCATAATCATACAACACAATTACACAATGCACAACCCCCATATTCCCAATTCCGCAAATATACAGTAACCCCAACGAATATGAATAACATATAATTAGAACTTACCAACAGTGGGATGAGGGATTATACGCAAGAAATCCGAAGATCTCACACACAACAAAGCTATGGAAAGATTAGGGAGTGATTTAGGGAGAGATTAGGGTTAACGTAGAAATGATGAAGTTGAAATGATATTTTTGAAAACTGACGCGGGATATAAAATAATCTTAAACACTCCCAAATCAAACCGTCAAAATAATACTAGCCAGACCGAATACTCGGTTGAGTAAAGTTATACTCGGCCGAGTATCCGCTACTCGGTCGAGTATTCACTATACTCGGCCGAGTATTCATCGGCAGAACCAGAACAACTCACAACAACAGCACTACTCGGCCGAGTAGGCTCTACTCGGTCGAGTAGTCACCAAAGAAAATTCGTAGGGTTACAACATGGGTATTACTTGACCGGTCACAAGCTTATTTGAAATATGCTGATTTAAAATATCCGTTACAAGAGAGACTTGCTGATTTGAAATATGGCATTTCCTTATTTATAACCTTCAAAATATGTAAATTAAAGTATTTCATCTTTATAAGATTTTGTTTGCCATGAGACAAAGTGGATTTCTTTTAAGCATGGTGATACCAGGAAGTGTATCTGTATCCACATCTTCTTTGTTCACACCAATAGGCAATTTCCAATCAAAAAAGTGCAACAAATTGGCAAGTGTTAGCTCAAAGTTAACTGTGCCAAGATGCACACCAGGGCACATTCTTCTTCCAGCTCCAAAAGGAATAAGCTCAAAATCTTGTCCTTTAAAATCAATTGAACTCCCTAAAAACCTTTCAGGCATAAATTTATCTGGGTCGGTCCATGATACCGGGTCCCTTCCGATAGCCCATGCATTCACCAAAACTATGGTTTCGGGTTCAATGTCATACCCGTCTATCTTGCTCTGTCGGATTGCCTGGTGTGCCACGAGCAATGGAGCGGCTGGGTGAAGTCTAAATGTTTCTTTCACCACTGCTTTGAAGTATTCCAAATTTTGAAGATCATTCTCAACTATGTAACTTGTTTTTAGTGGAATATTTTTTCTAAGCTCATCTTGTACTTTTTTCATGGTGTTAGGGTTCTTGATTAATTCTGTCATTGCCCAAATTACCATCGTTGAAATTGTATCAGTTCCTGCCACGAATACATTCTGAACATATACGAAATCCAAGTCAATTAATTCTATAACATTATCAACAAAATATGATTAATTATATTCTATAAACATCGAGCTTAACTAGCTTAGTTTAGTATAGATTCGTAATAGACCTTTGCTTGTATAGTACACCATATATGAAAGTTAGTAACATTAACAAATGAGGTTCATGAAGATGTCAGTTAGTTCAGGTGGTAGAATCATGAGAGGTGATACTCATGATATCTTCCCTGATCCCACTGCTCGCCAAAAAGCAAAAAAAAAAAAATCAAAAAAATTGGTTAGCCAGCCACGAGCGGCTTCAGGGTTACGCATGAGCCAACCTAGCCTAGCCCAGTCTCGCCCTTTCACAGTCCGACTCAGGATCAAGTAGGCCAACCCGAGCATGCCTCAAGATCATTTTTACCCTTGAGCTCATTAAATATGCATATATTAATTAGGTTCAAGGAGATGTGAGTTAGTTCAGGTGGTAAAATCATGAGAGACGTTACTTATGAGGTCTTTCCCGATCCTACTACTCGCCAAAAAGCAAAAAAAATATAAAAAATTAGTTAGCCAGCCACGATTTGGTTCATGGTTAGGCATGAGCCAACCTGTCATGCCTAACCTGGACTAGCCCAGTCCCACCCTTTCACAGTGCGACTCAGGAACAAGTGGGCCATTCCGAGCATGCCTTAAGATCAGCCTTACCCATAACCACATCTACTCATATCCTAGGTTTGAATCTGTCTGTGAGCTTTAAATATGCATATATTAATAAGACAACATTTAATGATTAATTACCATCAAGATTGCTTTGACATGATCCAAAGTGAGTTCAAATGCAAAAGAACGTTCTTTACGTAGGTGGAGTAGAACATCAATGAGATCCTCCTCATGGTTATCATTGTTGATTTGTTAGGGTCGAGATGTTCATCAATAATTTTTTGATAAAAGGCATCCAATTCAAGAAAAATCTTCTCAAGCCTAGCTGATTTTCCCGTAAGCTTATCAATCCACCCACCAAATGATGGGAAATAATCTGAGTACGCTATATCTACGAACATCGCCTCTTCTTCATCTAATAGCCTTCGGAATTGGTTGTTTTCCCCTTCATTATTCTCATACCTGTTTCAATCAAACGAATTCATATGTACTTAATCTTATTCAGTCATCATATAAAAAACATAAAAAATTACATAAACTTAGTTGAGATGAGCTTCTCACAATTCAACAACAAATAACTAATTGGGTTAATTGGTAAACATATCAATATAAGGACTTTTTTTTATAGTAATCAGTACTAAAATATTAAATATTATTTACCAATAGTAAAGTCATCTAATAATCCCCATCTTCACCTACTCGAAAAAGTCCAAAAACTATCATTCACCCATTCCCAAAATCCTTCTCTTAGATGAAAGCACATATTAATGGTTTGCCTGAAATGCATGGAATAATTACGGGACAAATTTTAATTGGGTGATAATTAATGGGGATAGGTTTGACATATAAAAGTAATGATTACTGAGTATATGTTTTACTCCCTTAATCATCATCCAAGGGGAGGGTGGATAATGTATTATCCTTTCATGGGTAATAGATTCGGGGGTGAATAATTACTCTCATACCAAAATATGAAAAATGCATCTTACATATCACTTCCCTATTCATTCCCCATTTTACCCTCAATCCACACAAGCCCCAAGTAGGAAAAAAACTGGAGTAAGATGACGACTTGGTATTATTATTGATAAATAAAAGTTAATTTTTTAATATAGATTAAGTACTAATTATTGATTATATTGATACTAATTATAAAAAATGATCCTTATATTAATAATGCTTATCAATTAACCCTTTATTTTATTTCATACTTTACTTAATTTTCCCAAGAACAAAACGTAAAGGTATATGTCAAGTAAAATTTGTCATGTTTAATTCATCAAAATTCAATTTATTTATTTTTTATCATTTTTCATCAAAAAAAGTATATTATCTAAATCAAAGGAAAGAATACAAATTCCAAATAAAATAAATTAATTTTCATAGAATCATACCTCCTACCAAACGCCATCTTACATATATTATTGCAAGCAAAATCAGGGAGCAAAATGCTCAAGTTGACAATAGATGAAGAATAAGAAAGGGAAGAGATTTTATTCATAAGCCTTGTAATTTCATCTTGTTGAATAGGAGCAAAAGAACGTACTCGAATCGAGTTAAGAAGATGAATAACACTAATCTTCTTTACTTCCCTAAAATACTTATTATATGGACAAAATGCGATATCCAATCCATTATAACTTAATTTTCTGAGCCCGACTGTAGGTGGTCTACTACAGAAATTAAGGTCTTGTGTTTTTAAGACTTCTTTAGCTAGTTTAGCTGATTGAACCACGACCATGGGTACATACCCTAGTCGTAGTGATACAATTGACCCGTAAGTCTTGGCTAACTTGGCCAAGTACACATGAGGTCTAGAGAAGTCGTATTGGTGTAAATTCCCGATAAAGGGAAGCCCTTTAGGACCAGGAGGAGGAGGAAGTATTATCGACTTATTTTTTGTATTTTTTGAAAAAATAATAAATGAACAAAATAGTAGGGCAATGATGAAGAGAATGAGGTGCATCATATCTTATGTGACTGTGATGAGTATATGAAAATGAAATTGTGATAAGATATATATAGAGAGAGACGTCAAGACATGGGAATAGATAAGCATTTTGATTATCATTGTACGTTTTTATTTATTTATTTATTTTATTTTATTTTTTGTTTTCGGAAGAACGTTTACGTAGAATTGTTAGTATTAATGTATTATTGATATTTTTTTGAACGTTACGTAGGGTTGTTCTTATACTACTACGTGTTTGGAGCATATTTTTTGGGTAGCAGAACAAGAGGTGGCAAATGAGTTGCATTAAAATGGTGTCATTTTGCGAAAATTTAATTCCGTCGAAGAAAATTTCTATACGACAAACTCATGTAAAATCCCGCATTGAAAAAAGAGAAGATACTACTAATTTATTATTAAATCACGCTTGAATTTAACAAAATAAAATTTAATTTATCACTGATATACATTTTTGGGATAAATTTAGAATTAATCTTATTATTTTGATCATTACAAGTTAAGTTATTGTCGAGTCATTTATCGGGTCATAGAAATGGGACTTAGATAGGCGAATTGGGTTGTTTTGTAACTAGTTTGCCATATAAAACCAAGTCGAGTCAATTTTGATAACCGATTCTAGATAACATACTAATATAGTGATGTGGTGAATAGACTTGTACTCGGGCGGGGCTGGTCAGGGAGATGGCCGGGCTCTCCTGATCAGACCCGAGCCAGGGCAGGGGGAGGGCAAGGCGGGCTGGGATATGCTTTACCCGGACCAGGACCCGATGCGGGCCAAGGGCGGGCGGGTCTTACCATTTTTTTATTTTATTTTTTTGCTAAAATGGCGGGCCAGGGACGGGCTGGGCTGGAATTTCAGGACCCAGGCCAGGCTAGGGTTAACGTCGGGCTAAGGGCGGGTCGGGCCGGGTTAGGCCAAGTTGCATAAAATAACGGGTCAAGGCGGGCTGGGTCCGGGCCGGGCAGGGTCAGCCGGTGCTGATGGCCTAGGTTGCACGGACGCTCCTCCTAATCGGCGTTCCCGTGTCGGACACGACACTCGTCGGACACACGTCAAAACGTGTCGGACATTTGTAAAGCCGTGTCTAACTTTCATCTTTTATTTGGGCACGTGTCCATGGTATTTTGAGCCGTGTCGTCCATGCACTACAGGAAAAACGCGGGAAACTGACGGAAAAATAAAGCCCATACTGACGGTTTTTCCGTCGGTATTTCCCTTTCCTGACGGAAATTCCGTCAGTAACCAGGGGTCAGCTTATTTCGTCAGTAAAATACCTGTACTGACGGAATTTCCGTCAGTCTTCCAAAAAACTGACGGATATGTGACGGAAAATCCGTCCTTTTTTATAGGTCAATAGTGACGGAAATTCCGTCAGTGTTTAGCATTACTGACGGAATTTCCGTCAGTTATGGCTGACACGTGGCATTCCAAGTAGGTTTCTGAAATCACATTAACAGATGGTAGTGACGGAATTTCCGTCAGTTTTTTAGGTTTACTGACGGAATTTCCGTCAGTTTGTGGGACACGTGGCAGCTTCTAGTTAAATCTGGAAAATGGGGAGGGAAATGCAGTGACGGAAATTCCGTCGGTATTTTAATATTACTGACGGAATTTCCGTCGGTAGTATTAAATAATGACCAGAAAAAAGAAATGACTCTTTGCTTTGCCCACGATGCGTTTTTGCATCGTTTCAAATACTGACTTTTGCCCACCACAATGCCTATTTGCATCGTTTCCAATATAAACAAAACCTGCAAAACACATCCAATCGTCGACCGCCAAGCGGGAATCCATTTTCACGTCGACCGCTAATGCGGGAATCAATACACAACAAAAGAGAAGGGGACGCAAATTGTTTTACATAAAAACATAGTCAAATTTGTACATTGTCTTACAAATTAAACAGAGAATTGTTTTACCATGTCTTTCATACTTACTAGACGACAATACTAACTAAACTAAAGTTCTAACCTAAAGGCTCTAACCTAAAGGCTCTAAGTGTTTATAGGGTCAATAAAACTACCACCAATACCTCCAAACCCGTCATTACCACCCCCAAAGTCATCCCGTCTATGTGGAGTAAATTGTGAACACGTGTTTGGGGGTTGAGATGCTTGCAAATCAGCCCAAGCCTTTCTCATTGCCGCCATTTCTTCAGCCTGTTCACGAACCTGTCTTTCAAGAGCAACTCGAGCGGATCGCTCATCATTCATTTGGGTGGAAAGCTGTGAAATTATGCTAGGAGCATAAGATAAAGACCGTCGGCCAGCTTTGTTAGGAGGAAGATCATACCATATTTGGGCCCCTGTAGGTCATGTCCCAAACATCCGGTTCTTCTCATCAAATCCTCCTACAGCCTTGTAGTAGGCCTGAATCTCGTCGGGAGACTGTCCAGGTGGCAATGGCTGCCTTATCTCCTAAGTGACTTAAAACGTACAAAGACAGTCCCAAAACGGGGACTATTCAAAAATTACTCCTAGTGAGAAATTTTTGAACGGGTACTAGGTCAATATGAACAATAATTTTAACAATATTAAAAACAAAACATACAACAATGACTACTTTTTCAATTAACAAAAACTAACATGATTTACTTTTCATTTTACATATCTAGTCTAATTCATATATATTCTAATTAACATTTAACAATAATCTAATTTTTAATAATAAAATTAAATATCTATCTTAACTCAACATGCATACATTAAATAAAAAAAAAATTATAACTAATAATCTAAATTAACAACATACATTAACAACATACATCCGTCACAACATTGGCTTCTATCCTAAGTCAACATGCATCAACACCAACCCTTTTTCAACAACAATTAAAACAATAACTAATAATCTAAATTAATTAAACTAATTAAAAAAATTAAAAAGAGTAATATCCGTCGTTTTTCACAACTGACGGAATATCCGTCAAGAGAAACCCGACGGATTAAAACAATAACTAATAATCTAAATTAATTAAACTAATTAAAAGGAGTAATACCTAATTAACTTGACCAAAAAAAATGAAAAAGGAAGTGCAGTGGTGGCGGCTGCGGCGGCTGGCGGCGGCGGCTGGGGGCGGCGGCTGGGGGCGGCGGCTGGGGGCGGCGGCGGCTGACGGCGGCGGCCTACTATTAACAAAAAAAAAAGATAAATAAGAAAAGGAGAAGGAAAAGGATGAAGGAGAAGGAAAAAGATAAAGAAAATAGAAAAAAAAGATAAAGTTAATTACCTTATAGTGATGGCGACGGCGTGGTGGTGTTGGTGGTGGTGGTGGTGGCGCCGGAAGTGGAGGAGGGTGGTGGTGGTGTCGGGTTTTATGGAGGTAAGGGGTTGAGGCGATTTTAATTGATTTGGGGGAATTTTAGTAAAGTGAAGGAGGAAATTTTCGCGTGTTGCAGTTAATAGAAACCACTGACGGAAATTCCGTCAGTTAAAGTAAAATTCCTGACGGAATATCCGTCACTGCTCACTTTATCAGAAAAATAATGCAAGGACTGTACACGTCAGTTAAAGTAAAATTCCTGACGGAATATCCGTCAGTTTTTTCAAAAAACTGACGGAATATCCGTCACTAGGTCAATTATTGTGACAGCCTGTCACACACTACCACCCACTAATAATTGACCAAGTGACGGATATTCCGTCAGTTTTTTGAAAACACTGACGGATATTCCGTCAGTAGGGTAAAGTGATTACCAGCTGTCATCCAATTTAACGCGCAAAAAGCATTGACGGATTTTCCGTCAGTATTAAAAGATTCCTGACGGAATTTCCGTCACAGTTCTTTTGGCGCCTTTGACTTGGTCAACGCGCCAATAGATATCGACGGGATATCCGTCGGGAAACTTTCCGACGGAATTTCGTCACACATCCGTCGAGAACCGTGTTTTTCGACGGCCTCTTTTTCCGCTTTCGGTAGGGCCGTCGATGAAGCGCGTTTTTCTTGTAGTGATGGTATTTGGACACCTTCAAACGGAATCAAGTTGAATTTAAGGTAAATGGTGTGAATTGTTATATGGTTGAATTTTGTGGGGAAATAAGTTGAATTAGCGATAAATGATGTTCTTTAGACTAGTAATGAGATGTCGAAATAGTTGATTATAAGTTAGTTTTTGGTTTTGGAAATGAGAATGAGTTATAATTAACGTCAAGTTTTACCTTCACTTATTTAAATTTAATATTCAAATACTTTTTCAAAAATAAAATCGCACATAAATAAATATAAAAATAACTCCCTCCTATTCGGAATAACTGTCTCATTTGTCATTTCCGTCTATTCACATAACTGTCTCATTTGCCATATTTGGACAGGTTGAATGACTTTCCTACCCTTGGCTCTTTTCTTTATTTACGACTCCAACCACCCATAACCCATCCTATTAGTAAACTTTTCATTATTTAACTCTCTTATATTCGTACTCCTATACAATACTTTTCATTATTTAACTTCATTCCTTAATTTTAGTGCCATTGTCCAAATGGGATAATTATTCCGAATAGGAGGGAGTACATTTTATTAAATTTAAATGACATATCCCGTATCCTAAATTTCATGAGATGTTGTATCACGTGTCCGTATCCGTGTCCATGTCGGTGCTACCAAACTGATGGCCAACTCTAGTGATGAATGCTACTCCGTACGTTATAATTATTTATTTAAATAATTTTGCCTCCATGCGTTTGAAAGTGAGAGAAAAGGGAATCTTTTTTTTTTTTTTGGAGGTACATTTTTGTTTTCTTTGTTGGGCCAGATTGTTTCTAGTTCATACAATTTATAAAATTTGGTTCAGTCTAAGTAGCAAGGGCATCTAAATAGCTTGTGGTACAAGAGGAATGATGGTATGAGGTCTCTACTATAGAAGGCCCGATTGCCCGAATTCTATCAAATGTCCGTCTTAAATTTAAGACGGGTCAAGTACATAATACTTGTGTAAGTTGTGTTTATAAGTGGTATGATATTTGACCGGCCTAAAGCTTAAAATAAATAATGTCATTTTAAACAAGAATTTGTGGAATCTTATATAAAATAAAATAAAATAAATCAAAATTGAACACGTAAAGCTAAAAAATTTCATTTTAAATACGATAAAGCTAGGAGAAGTGTGTATTCAATTACCCTTTGAATTCTCCACAAATTTTGACCTTTTTCGGTAGTTAATCACTATATTTTCTAAAAAATTACTTCTCTACTTCAATGAATCATCTTATTCATCCCCTTTTTTTCCCCAATTATTCACTCCCTAAAATGTAGAAATTTTTCAACTTGTATGGTTCAAAAAATGTTATAAAAGATTATAAAGATTTAGTTGTTGGTCTAAAATTGTTGGAGTATAAATCCACTTGTGAGTCCCACATCGGTGAAAAAGAGAGAGATTGTCTATCTTATAAGGCCTAGGGGTGTTTCTCCCATCGCCAATTGGTTTTGGGAGATAAGAGCATTCTTGGGCCATGAGTTAGACTTCTCTCCTCCACCGCGGTAAGGCGCACCCATCTCGTGTTTATTATGGTATCGAGCCCAAGGCAAAAAAAAAAAAGACTGGGTCTCGTGTTTAAAAATCGAGCCTTTATGTGCACCGACCCGCCGTGAGGATGTCCGATCCCTCCGGTTTCAAAGATGAGGAAGTCCAGTCCTCGGGTCGAGTGAGCACCGTGATTTGTGAGGATGTCCAGTCCTCTCAGGCCGATCTTTAAGTGGGCTCACAAGTGAGGGGGTGTGTTGGAGTATAAAATCCACTTGTGAGTCCCACATCGGTGAAAAAGAGAGAGATTGTCTATCTTATAAAGCCTAGGGGTGTTTCTCCCATTGCCAATTGGTTTTGGGAGATAAAAAGATTTGGGCCATGAGTTGACTTCTCCCTCCACCGGTAAGTAGCTGCACCCATCTCGTGTTTATTAAAAATATTCAAAATATTTCCCTAAAAAAATAAAAAATAATATATAATACTCTTTTCATCTCATACTTTTTTTTTTACAGTAAGAAAAAGGGTTAATATAATACTTTTAAGGTAAATTTTGTGAGAAGAGAAGATACTCAAATGGAAGGAGAGAGTATATTTTATTGAAAATTAAGCTCAAATTAAATATGGCTACATCAAACATCGCTTTATATATCTCTGTCTAAATTTCTTAGACACATAAGTGTTTGTGGTTAAAAATACATTGTAAATGAAGTAAGGAAGTACGAGGGACATTCCAAAATTTATAGATGGACTCATACTTTACAAATAGTTGACTCTTAAGTAAGCATTAGAATTCAAATTATAATTACCCAAATGACCGATAACTATTTATGTATTTCAATATTTGGCTAAATACTATACTACGGAGTATATATTTTATAGGTGTTTACTTAATTCAAAGTATCGGTGTATATCCATTACATTATTAATAATGACTAAACACATGGAATAACATTATATAAGGTAAAACAAAACAAGTGACCAACTATATTAAGTGTCAAGGTATATCGAAAGTGTCCTAAACCGTAAAGTGTGCACAAATTTAACCTCCGAAATGATGTAAGATGCGCAAATTTAAAAATTATAATTCAATGTACAATACATATTCGGAACAGTTCCCAATTTTATAAGAAACTTTTTATAATTACTTATTGTGCACATGAATTACATTTGTAGTCTATACAACCTTAAATTGGGAAGCTACATGTTTGTTTGCAATAAGACAAAGATACTTTTCTCTTTAATAAGAGAATTTGTTTGCCATAAGACAAAGATGGTTTCTTTTATGCATGACAATACCAGGAAGTGTGTCTGTATCAACATCTTCTTTGTTCATACCAATAGGCAATTTCCAATCAAAAAAATGCAACAAATTGGCAAGTGTTAGCTCAAAGTTAACAATACCAAGATGTATAGCCGGGCAACGTCTTCTTCCAGCTCCAAAAGGAATAAGCTCAAAATCTTGTCCCTTAAACTCAATTGAACTCCCTAAAAATCTTTCGGGCATAAATTTATCCGGGTCGGTCCATGATACCGGGTCCCTTCCAATAGCCCAACCATTCACTTGTACTATGGTTCCGGGTTCAATATTGTACCCGTCTATCTTAGTTTGTCGGATTGCTTGATGTGCCACAAGTAAAGGAGATATTGGGTGTAGCCTGAATGTTTCTTTCACTACTGCTTTGAAATATTCTAGCGTTTCAAGATCATGCTCATATATGTAACTCGCTTTTGGTGGAACATTTTTTCTAAGCTCATCTTGTACTTTTTTCATGGCGTTAGGGTTCTTGATGAGCTCCGTCATTGACCAAATTATCATACCTGAACTTGTATCCGTTCCTCCTATAAATACATCCTGGACATATATAAAATCCAAGTCAATAACTATGTCACCTTATTAATTTTAACAATATTATTAACAAAATATGAACAATTATATCCCGTGAGCATCTAACTTAACCAGTTTAATTGGCTGGAAACACTCTCGGCCTCCCAAAAAGCAGGAAAAAAAAAAATCCAACCACGAGCTTTTTCATGGTTGAGCCAGCCTGGCCCGGCCTGACTTGGCCCACCCTCCCCATATGTTGGTTCACGGGTAACACAAAATCTCACTTTAAACAGAGAATATCCGTCTAATGTTGTAAATGGGTCAAATATGTCACTACTTTCATAATAAGACAAACAACAATTGAGATGGTGGAAGTTGTCTTATTATGAAAGTGAAGACATATTTGACCCGTCTACCTTTTTAAACGGATATACCTGTCTACAATGAGACTAATTGCACGGTAATGTGTGCCAACCTCTGCAAGGCTTTAAGTCTATCCAAAACATGACGGGCTCTATTCATAACCTAAATTTAAATCTCAATATTATTAAACTTCCCTTTTAAATTCCGTTGCTCCAAAAAAATATATATATATATATATATATATAAATGATCGAGTATTACCATCAAGATTGCTTTGACATGATCCATAGTGAGGTCAAATGCAAAAGAACGTTCTTTACGCAGTTGGAGTAGAACATCAACAATGTCCTCACGATGATTATCGTGAGACTTGTTAGGGTTAAGATGGTCATCAATGATTTTTTGATTAAAGGCATCCAAGTCACGAAAGGTCTTCTCAAGCCTAGCTGATTTCCCCGTAAGCTTATCAAGCCACCCAAATGATGGGAAATAATCTGCATACGCCATGTCTATGAACATCAACTCTGCTTCATTTAAAATTTTTTGGAACTCGAACCCACACCCTTCATCTTCTTCATAACTGTTTAATCATCACTTGCATTTGTTAGTAGGAACGTGTTAAGGAGACTTAAATGAAAAGTTCTATGATAATATCATGACAAATTGAAATAATAAAATACTTTAATTCAATCACCGAATAAAACTTCTCATTAATTTTCCCTCTAAAAGAAATCTAGCTAAATAAGGAAACAAGACACTATTTGTAATAAATAATTCTCTTTTAATTAAGATATACTCCCTCCTATTCACAATAAACCTCCCATTTCATTTTGACACAAAAATTAAGAAAACACACTACCCCACCATATAAATAAATTTGAACCACACAAATACACTACCCCACCATATAATTAAATTTGGACCACACAAACACTTACCAAAAAACGAAATAGGGAAGTTATTGTGAATAGACGGAAATGGAAATAGGGAGGTTTATCTTGAATAGGAGGGAGTAACTTATAAGCTTTAACCATATTATCAGTTTTTAACTAAATTATACTTTTAATTCAAATAAAATAAAACTGGTACAAAACTAAAAATTCGTATATGAAAACCCGATAAATTGATATTATTAGTTTCGTATATAAAAAACTTACCACATATTTAACTCGTATAAAAAAATTATGATTTTGTGACAATTTTTTTTAAATTATTTGAGAAAATTTATAAATTAAAAACATACATTTTATGACTTTACTCAATTCTTTTGATTAATTTTCCATTTTATTTTTTTATCCTCATATTAAAATATGAAAAATTAATAATAAGTCAATTTTAAATCTATAGATAATACTTTATTATAAACTAAAGCATCTATAAATACCGCACATGCATGCACGTCCCTACTACTAAGAAAATAAAACTTCTCAATAGTTTTCCCTCAAAAGAAATCTAGCTAAATAAGGAAGTCAGACACTATTTTTAATAAATGATTATCTTTTAATTAAGATATAATCTTTAACCATTATTATCATTTTTTAACTAATTATAATCTTTTAATTAAAATAAAATAAAACTGGTACAAAACTAAAAATTCGTATATGGAAACTCGATAAATTGATATTATTAGTTTCGTATAAAAAAACTTACCACATACTTAATTCGTATAAAAAAATTATGATTTTGTGACCAAAAAAAAAATTAGTTGAGAAATTTATAAATTGACATCATTAGTTTTGTGGTAAGAAATTTCATTAAAACACACATTTTATGACTTTATTCAATTCTTTTGATTAGTTTTCCATTTCAATTTTTTATCCTCATATTAAAATATGAAAAATTAATAATATGTCAATTTTATATCTATAAATAATACTTTATTATATACAAATGCATCTATAAATACCGCGCATGCATGCACGCCCCCTACTACTAAGAGAATAAAACTTCACATTGGTTTTCCCTCCAAAAGAAATCTAGCTAAAAGGAAGCCATACACTATTTTTAATAAATGGTTATCTTTTAATGAAGATATAATCTTTAACCATTATTATCATTTTTTAACTAAATTATAAATTTTTAATTAAAATAAAATAAAACTGGTACAAAACTAAATTCGTATATGGAAACCCGGTAAATTGATATTGTTAGTTTCGTATAAAAAAACTTACCACATATTTATAAAAAAATTATGATTTTGTGACAAAAATAATCTTTAAATTATTTGAGAAAATTTATAAACTGACATCATCAGTTTTATGGTAAAAAAAATTCATTAAAATACACATTTTATGATTTTATTCAATTCTTTTGATTAGTTTTCCATTTTATTTTTTTTATCCTCATATTAAAATATGAAAAATTAATAATATGTCAATTTAAAATCTATAAATAATACTTTATTATAAATTAAAGCATCTATGAATACCGTGCTTGCATGGGCCGGATCCATACTGGTATAAGGAATAGCAAATTAAATTTCATACAAGTATATAACCATGCATACCTCTTACCAAACGCAATCCTACATATGTTAGCAAATGCAAAATCAGGCACCAAAATGCTCAAGTCGATAGTAGATGAAGTAGAAGAAAGGGAAGTGATTTTATCCATAAGCCTTATGATTTCATCTTGTAGGATAGGAGCAAAAGATCGGACTCTTATCGAGTTAAAAAGATGAACAACACAAATCTTTTTTACTTCCCTGAAATAATCATTATATGGACAAAATGCTATATCCAATCCATTATAACTTAGTTTTCTGATCCCGGTTGTAGGTGGTCTACTACAGAAATTGAGGTCTTGTGTTTTCATGACCTCCTTAGCTAGCCTAGCTGATTGAACCACGACCATGGGTGCACACCCTAGTTGTAACGACACAATTGGCCCATACGTCTTGGCTAGCTTGGCCAAGTACTCATGAGGTCTAGAGAAGTCGTATTGGTGTAAGTTCCCTATGAAGGGAAGACCTTTAGGACCAGGAGGTGGACGAAGTATTAATGCCTTATTTTTTGTGTTTTTTGAGAAAATATTAAGTGTACAAATAAGTGAAGCAATAACGAAGAGGATGAGGTATATCATATTTCGTATCTTATAATGAGTATATGAATTAATATGACTTTAAGTTAGTATATATAGATGCTTATTTAATTTATTATTAATTATTATGCTTCAATATGAGCAAATTGAGGTAATAGTTGTAATAAGAGGTCTATATACACATGAGAATAGTCAATAGATAAGCATTTTTATGATCATTATCGATCCTTAATGAGAAATGGACGTTAGTTCTTACTACTATAGATATTTTTTGGCTAGAGGAACAAGTTGGCAAATGAATTGCATTATTGAACCGACGTCAAACACTACTAGCCAATTTAACATGGTCAGTAAGTCAGTGTGTCACTGTCTCGTACGATATAGATATTGAGTAAACACAAAATCTCATTATAGGCGGTACATATCCGTCTATAACTAAAGACGGACCAAATACAAGACCACATTCCTAATGAGACAAGCAACAAGTGGGGGTGGGCCAAAAATGTCACCACTTTCAAGCCATTTGACCCGTCTTAAGCTATAGACGGATATATCCGTCTATAGCAAGACTAGCTGTAGAGTAAAACACCATGCACGGTTACACCTTAAGGTAAAACACCATACACGATTACACCTTAAGATATATTTGAATTGAGTGATTTAGAGGAAAAGAAAGGGAGAAAGAGTGGAGATTTAAAATTTCTTGTTTTGATAGCAAACGAGGATAGAGGGAAATGAAGGGAAAAAGATTTGGAAGGATCAGCTTTCCCTCATCCGAGCTTGATCAAAATTTCTATACCAATAAACAAAATTTAGAGGTAAGAGGGTAGATTTGGATTAACACCAATGTTGTTAGGATCGGGATCCTACTTTGAATCGATGAGCCTAATAGGATCGAATCGGTGGGATCGGAATCTAGAATCGTAAGATCCTACAACCTAACTAAAATACATAATTGTGTTATCAAAATATGTTAAAATCTCGTGTTTAAATCTCAAAAAATACACCATTATCTTAGCATATGCCCATAAATTATTCCCGTTTATAGTAGATTTCTATTCTATCGTAAGAGTCATATATAAAATTCTGGTAACTGAAAAAATTGATATGTTAATAATTTAGTATCGAGTCGTATAATCGTAGGATCGGGTTAAGATTCTACTTTAAACAAATTTGACACAAGTTGAATTGAAAGATCCTACAAAATTAAGATCCTACCTAGGATCGGAATCGATCACCATTTTTCGGATCGTAGAATCGTATGATCCTACGATCTGGTTCGAGAGTTAAACAACAATAGTTTACACAAATGGAGTAATAATGTATGAGAAAGTTTAATATTGCATTAATTATGTTAATTCAATTTTTATGCCTTATAAATTTCAAAAGTTTAATGATAGAATTGAATTGCACAAAAACCGGGTGAGTTATGTGTTTAATTTGGACTTATTAAAAGTTATAGGAGTGATTTGCACATAATAGTAAATATTTGGGAGTAATTTGTTACTTTCTCCATATTGTATCTATACAATTTAATTAAAACGTCAAATTAATGTGACATGACAATAATTATTGACACTGATTTGGTTCACTCAATTTGCTAAAAAATGAAAAATAGGCGCATCCCCATAATTAACACGAAGTATTAATCTACCTAGGGGTTCCTAAGAGGGCACTCGTCTTGGGCTTTTTTTTGAGTTTTCCTTGTTCATGAAGGGTGTTTCTCACGTTTTCTTACGTGAGAATTGATTTTTAGTGCATGCAGAACAATATGTTTTTAGTGCATGCAGAAGAGTTTTAGATAAAAACAAAATCAAGTTAAAGATTTCTTAATCCGTAAAGATGTGTATATGTGAAAATAATAGTGAGAGTTTGCAGGTCGTTGGTGTGCCGAAGGAAAGATGACAAGGAAGGAGCATTTTCTCTCGAGGAAGGAGCATTTTCTCGCAAATTATTGAGGATATTCTTGTGTTATGTAAAGAGATTATTTTTGTTATGTGGTCTCATACGTCCAAAGTTAATAATTTTGTAGCGCATGCTCTTGTTCATATTACTCTTAGAATTGTTGGAAGATCGATTTGGTTGGATGTCCTTCCTCCAATCGCGAACAATTTTGTAATCTATGATTTATCGTTATTAGAGTAATACCCTTTGAGTATTTTCTCAAAAAAATAATGAGTACAATAAGTTTTGTGAGAGACTGTTTCTCACAAAATTATGATAAAATTGGATGAAGGGAGTATAGTTATTTTCCAACTGGTATACATTGCGAGATAAAAAGTAACAAGGTTATGATAAATATTGATCATTTTATTTTAAAATGTGCCCACTTTTACAAAGTGGTCATTTTAAATAACAAAAGTGATCAATTTTTTTTAATATAAAATCACAAATTCTTATTCCCTCCCCTTTAATATTTTCTTCCCTATTTCTGTTTTGGTTGCTTCATCTTTTCTTTCCGATTTTCTTTTTTGAAACCTTCGTGTGGTCTAAATTTAATTGCAAGTGAAGTAATGCGATTTGTTGATACAAATCCACTTTCTTAAAGTATTTCTTATACAAAATGGAGTAAAGATGATCAAATGGCCCAAGTTCATTGGCTCGGTCCGGTCCGGACCGCTTTTTGAAGGTCTTGGGCCTTATATTTGGCCCAAAAAGCCCATGGACCAGCCTAAAAAAACCCAAGATTTTCGACTGGGTTTGGACCAAGTGTTTGGCCCAGTTCAGCCCATATTAAATAATAAATAAAAGAATATTTTTTTCCTATAAAGTTTGTTTAAGTAACATTAAAATTATAAATTAACTATTTACAAACTCATGTATATATTTATTGAGATTTAAAAGTGATGTTTATATAACATATATCATACGGAATATCTATTAGACATGATTAAACATTATAATGTGTCGATAGTTGTCTTTATTTTATTTTATTTTTGTTCCGGGTGTAATTCCAGAGCAAGTTTGTTTACCACCCGCGCTTGTAAGATGACGTCTTTGATTGAATCTTCCTCGCCTTGGTTGTTCTCCTCGGCCTCTCCTGCAACAATGAGCGAACTGAGGGCTTGGCTTTGTACCAAGCGTACTCACTCCGACGCTCAAGTCAGTAAACTCGAATGGACTAAGTTGTATGTTACTTGGCTAAGTATGTGTTGTAGAGAGATAAGGAAGATGTTACCAGATGAATAGTGATTCTTAGGCTAAAAATTGTGGATCCTTTCCTCAATGAAGGTTGAGGAGTATTTATAGGCTTTCACCTTTTGTCACGTAGTGGCCAAGTGGCCAAGTGGCTAGCAGGTGGAAAGACCGTTCTACCCTCGGCCGATGGACCCATGGCAGGCCGGCCGAGGGTCTTGGATATGAGTACGCGGATATGTGTCCCGGTGGGGTTGTGAGCCGAGACCCAGTGACAAAGCCGATGGGTTGCATCGGCTAGACTGTCTAAGTCGTTGACTTTTCTTTGTGGATATCCTTGACCTTGCTCAATATGTTGACTTGGTCACGGTGCGAATATGCCCCATCAATTTGCCCCCAGCGTAGTCTATGCCGTGGTATGGGCTCGATGTATCGAGCGTATATTCTGCGAAAGTAATTTCTGAAACTTTTTCTGTATCGGCTTCTTCTATCTCGGCCTGGTTCTTCTTAGGCCGTACCATATCCCCCCTCCACATGGATGTGTAAAGGGCATCCGATGTGGAAAAGGAAGTGACGCTGGCCGAGACCAGGGTTGGGAGTGCCGGTTGTTTTTGATTGCCCCCAGGCCGGTGTTGCCTAGCTTGGTTGATCATGTGGCCGGCGGAGTGCAGGTACTTGGGATTTGTTGAGGAAGATGAATGGGCGAAGAGAGGTGACGGGGCGTGTTGAAGACGCTTGATCACTGTTGCATTGATTGACGTTTGACTGTTGCGACGATTGACCTTCCATGGTTGCATGTCTGACACGTGTCTGTTAGCTGATTGGCTGGCGCTTCATCGGCTTTTCCCTATAAATAGGGCAGTTATTCCGTGAAATTGGCCACCAATTTCATTCACAAAAATTTTCTTCTCTACACTTTCAAAGGCTTCTTTGTCTTCTAATTTCCAGAGTTGTTACTCCGGCGAGTGTTTTTCTTCAAGGTAAACAAACAAATTTCCTCACTTCTTATTTTGTTAAGTAGTCACTGCTATCATGTCTTCTGCTGACGCCGGGGCTAGTACTTCTGCGCCGGGGGGTTCCCCGTCGCGTCTTGATGAGGAGGAGAAGCTAGATGCCCTCCTGATGAGGCCTGGGGGCCCTAGGTCTCCTTCTCCTGAAGTTGATCCTCAAATTTTGGAGGAATGGGAGGATGACGATGATGTCGATGATGACGCAGACGATTTTGGTGATAACGCTGAAAAGGCTCGTCCTAAAGAGGGGAGGCAGTACGTTATGGATCACGGTGACGCCTGTAAGGTCCGCCTTGACCGTGCTTGGACCCATAAGTTCGCCAGTTGTTCCGGCGAGAAATTTTTCGAGGGCCATTTCTTCTTTGGCAGGGGGTACAAAATTGTTATCCCTGAGGAGGGTCAGGCCGTCTGTTGCCCTCCCCCGGTCACATCGGCGTATACATGCGGCACTTGGAGTACGGGCTCGGTTTTTCGCTGAATGAGTACGTTATGGCCATCATTAGGGCCATGAACGTTGTCGTTGCCCAACTGCACCCGTTGGCTATGAGGACAATAGTCGGCTTTGTCTGGCTTTGTCTCTTCAAGGGAGAGGCCCCAACGGTGAATTTATTCCGCCGGCTTCATCATCTCCGGCCATCAATCTCTGGCCGCGTCGGATGGTACAGTGTGCACATGGAGCGGGTTATGTCTCGTTGACAAACTTACTTCTTGCAAGGACTGGAGAGATCGGTGGGTATACGTTAAGGTCTTGGGATGACTATCCGCCGCCCGCTCCTTTCAAAGACAAGTTAATTTGCGGTGCGAGACTAAGGCGGAGCATGATAGATGGGTCACCCGGAAAAAGCTCAAGATGGATGCCAGCAAGGTCCTTCTTAAAGAGGATGAAAGCGCGATGAGGCTTTTTGAGGCGGACAAGAGTGGGGTGCCGAAAAGATGGATTCCCCCAACGCAGATCATTCTTCAGGATGAGCCGCTTTGCCATGTCGGCCTCATACCGGCCCTAGCACAGGGTGAGTGGGGTCGGTGTGAGGCCCATCACTGCTCTCAATGTTCCTGTTTTCGAACTTCAATTTATTTCTTCTACTTAACTCTTGCTTTGTTTCCTTCGCAGACCACTTTGGACCGGACTTGTCTGAGGATATCCTCCGGAGAATGGGGCTGCACAAAGATAAAACCGTTGCTAACTTGCATCCCAAGGCTCTAACCCATGACCGCAGGACGTCGCCGAATGATCTCATGGATCAGCAGCTGAAGAGCTTGAATGTGGTGGAGGCCCAGGCGAAGGTTGTTAGTAACATGCCGCGCCATACGCGAAAAACGAGGTCTTCGGCGGCGATGGCGTCGACACCAGTTCCACCTCCCATTCCCCTTGTTCAGAAGGCAACGGTGGAGATCGTTGATATCACCAATGGGGAGGACTCTGATGAGGAGGGGTCTGCCCTTGTCCGTAAGAGAAAGGGGACGCCTCTCTACATTGTCGTTGTTTCCTGCCGGCGAGGAAACGCGTCCTCCGCCAAGAAGGCCAAGCATGGTATCGACCTATTCTCGTGGCTCGATTTGGCGGTTCATTAGGCGCCGCCGATGACGGGCTCTCGGCATGTCTATGCATGTTGATACGATGCTTTCGTTAAATTTTGCGGATCGCCCATCGTCGTCGTCGCTCTTAATGAGCGTGAGTGGAGGAGAAACCGCGCAGGTGGTGATCATAATGTCACCATTGAATCTTCATCCCGAAGGCTTCCCTCCCGATCGCAGTGGTGATCGAAACGTCACCACCGACTCTTCATCCCGAAGGCTTCCCCCTCCCGGCTGCAGGCTGGTGATCGAAACGTCACCACTGACCCTTCATCCCAGAAGGCTTCCCCCTCCCGGCTCGTAGCGGAAGGCGCGAGGTTGGTCGAGGAGCTGGCGAGGTGGAACGAGCTGACCGGTGCTCGCATTATAGAGCAGGAGAAGGCCGTGGCTCAGTCCGCTCTTGAGCTTGATGCCACTAAGAAGGTGGCCGCGAAGGCGAGGCTGGATCTCCTCAATGAGCGAAGGCTTAGGGGAGATCCGAGAAAGCGCTCTTGGCCGAGAGAAAACTTAGGGAGGACGCTGAAAAGGAGGTCCTTGCCGAGAGGGCCAAGGCCGAGGCCGGGCTGCGGTCGAAGTTGCAAGTCGCCGGAGAAGTGTGACCTTGTTCGGAGGCACGCCGACCTTTATTTCCAGCGAGAGGAATGAATTTAGGGGCAAATTTCGGATCCGGGGAAGGTGATTCGGAGCAAGGAGGCCATTATTAGACAAAAGGAGGAGGACATTGAGATGCTCCAAACCGTCATGCTCCCTAACATGTGCACCGATTCGGGATCGGCCGAAGAAGCCGCCGGGGAAGTGATTGAGGAACTCTTCCCTCTTCTTGGTTCCTTCCAGTGGGGCAAATTTGACGAGTTTGTTTGACGATAAGCTCGAAGCTAAGGAGAAAGCCGTGGAGGAGAAGGCCAAGGAGGCGGTGAGGGTGAAGATAGAGAAAGAGGCGGCCGCGGAGAGTGCAGCCCTTGCTGAGAAGGCTAAGGCGGCCAAGGAGGAAGCCGAGAGGGCAAGGGCACCGAGGTCGCCGAGGCTAAGGCCGATTTCTTTGAAGGCCGAGGTCGCTAAGAATGTTGGGTCGCCCATCGAAGAAGATCTGCTACCGCGCGATGGCAAGCAAGCAACAAGCATAGGGAGACGGGGCGGTCGTCACCGAGGCTCATCCGGCGGCTCGGATAGCTTCGGTGTTCGGGAGCCAATTATTAAGCCTTCCCTCCCCGCCATTTTTTTGGCGCTTCAAATGATACCTGTAATCTTTTGTTTTTCTTTTCCTTGTATTTTGTACAACTTTGGTAGGTTGTGTTCTGGCTTGTCCTTATGGGGACGGTCGTCGTCTGTATTCTCCTCACTTGTAACTTATCATTTTTAATAAGAGTTCGTTTCTTTTGTCTTCGGCTTGGCCGAGGTCTTTACCTCACTTTGAGTTTCCTTGCGCTAATAGTTGAGCGTATCAACTGTACTTAGCGTCTTCACTTTGCCTCTGGCTTGGCCGAGGTGTTTTTTCGTCTTCGTCTGAGTTGCCCTTTTGTTTCCGCCTCGGCCTGGCCGAGGCAGTCTAGAGTGCGCATCCCAACTGTGTTTAAACGCTTTTAAGGCGTTTTTGGTCGTTTCTGCGAGTATCGACTGCGCCGGCCGTAACTGCCGCGGCGTCTGCTTCCTGAGGGTGATTGCCGCTCTTGTCGGTGTGACAGTGTGAGCCAGCGTCTGCTTATTGGTAATGACGGCCGCTCTTGTCGGTGTGACAGTGTGAGCTGGTGTCTATCCCTTGATGACGGCCGTGGCGTCTACCACTTGGAGTGACTGCGACGGCGTCAAACCTCTTGGGGTGGCTCGCTAGTGGCGTCTACTACTTGGGGGTGACTGCGACGGTGCCTGCTTCTTTATGGAGACTACCGCTCTTGTCGGTGTGACAGTGTGAGCTGGTGTCTATTCCTTGATGACGGCCGTGGCGTCTACCACTTGGAGTGACTGCGACGGCGTCAAACCTCTTGGGGTGACTGCCGTGGCGTCTACTACTTGGGGTGACTGCGACGGTGCCTGCTTCTTTATGGAGACTACCGCTCTTGTCGGTGTGACAGTGTGAGCTGGTATCTTCTTCCTGTTAATGACTGATGGGAAAAAAATGGACACTTTGATGGAAGGCTTGGACGATTTTTCATTAGGTATAAACATGCGTTGGGGTGCCCACAGCTATCTTGGACACCTCCGTCGCTATACAAAGTTTTCCCTAGATTACCAGCGTCCTAATGGCTCATCAAAGGCACACCTTCTCAGCCAGCCGCTAGTTGCATCCATGAGGTCGCCCTCCTGTTGTAAGGATGGACTTTTTCCTTTTTCTGACTTCTTTGCCACTTTGAGGGATTGCATGTTGCATCCTCTGGCAGCTATCTGGACGTTGACCACCTCGTCCTTCTCGTCCTTGGAGACGAGCTTATGCGCTTCCCCCCGGTCCGAGACGTAAATCAGTGTTAGGGCCCGGATGGACATCACTGCGTCGACCTCGCTCAGAGTGACTCGGCCTATGAGAACGTTGTAGGCGGACGAGCCATCAATGACCACGAACTCGGCTAGGACATTCTTAGCCGCCTTCCCTTCGCCGAACATTATAGGCAGTCTGATTGACCCCAGTGGTATCAGGCCGGCCCCAGAGAAGCTGTATAGTGGATTGGTGCAGGGGCTTAAGTCCTTGACTCTCGATCGAGGCCGAGGAAGCACTCCCGAACATGATGTTCGTGTAGGCGCTGTGTCAATCGGGCACCTCTTGACCAGGTGGTTGGATATGTCCAAATTGACTACAAGTGGGGTTTGTGAGGAGCGATGACTCCTTCGTAGTCCTTCCTTCCAATAGTCATATCGGGGATGTTGGAAGCGGGGATCGCTGTGTTGGGCACAAAGTTGATGGCCTGATATAGCTCGTTCAGGTGCCGTTTGTGCCCATGAGCGGACCCTCCGTTCTCGTTGCCCCCGATGACAACATGGATCACTCCTATCCGTTCGAAGACGGATTTCTTATCTGAACTGCCGGCGTCAGTCTTTTGGCCTTTGGCAACGTACTTGCCGAGGCTACCCTTCCGGATCAGTTCTTCAATGGCATTCTTCGGGGATGCCGGCGGTTGTCGATAAGGTGACCGGTGTGGCCGTGGTACTCACGATCGCTCGTGTCACCGTCTCCCTTCGGCTTGGGGGCCTCTCCCACTTCTCGGCCCTCGTTCTTGCTCGGGCGAAGACCTCGGCGGCCGACACGACGAGGGGGTTTTATCATTATACCGCCCCGGTGGTACGATCCCGAACTCCACCCGGCGCCCGTCGAGTCCTGTTTCTGGCAGATTTATCAGACCGTGGCCTATTATTGTCACGGCGTCTTTCGCCGCACCGTGACCGATTATTGTCACGGCGCCCTTCATCCGGTCGTCCTCCCGCGCTCTTCTTTTTCGAGGGTTTGGCCTCGCTAGGGCCTACCCGGGTTTTGTGATAGTCCTCCACTTTAATGGCTTGATCAGCCAATTTCCTTGCGGCGTCCAAGGTCAGGCCGCCGCTTTTGATGAGCTCGTTTTTTAGGTCTCCCCTTGGGAGGCCTTTCATCGCCGCAAGGTCGCTAGTTCGTTCTGTTCGGCTCGCGAATTTGTTGAACCTTGGCGTCGAACCTCTTCACATAACTTCGGAGGGACTCGCCTCCCCCTGTCGATAGTCGGGAGGTCCGATGTCTCCACGGCCCTCCTCTTGTTGCGGGAATATGGGCTAGGAACGCGTCCTTTAGGTCGGCGTAAAGATACCGACCCGTCGGGTAGCCCCTTGTACCAACTCTGTGCCATCCCATGCAATGTTGTTGGGAAGATTCGGCACCAAACCTCATCAGGTTGCTCCCATACCGACATGTGAGACTCGTAAGCCTCGACGTGGTCGGTCGGGTCACCTTCCCCTTTGTATCTTGTAGGTGGTAACCGACTTAGTCAAGACCGGGGTATCTAGGACGTAGGCGCCGAGGGGCCGTCGACCACATGTCGGACGACACGCGGCGATCGGCTCCTCGCATTCCTAGTCCGGCTTCCCTCCTCGTAACGAGAAGGACTTCTCCTCCGACTCTGGTGAGTCGGGCTTCTTCTCCAACTCTGACGAGTTGGGCTTCTTTCGCTCCTCCGGGTGTGCCTCGTTCGTCGCGGCGGCGACGCATCTTCTCACGAGTGCGAGAAGGACTTAGGGTCTACCACGACCACTTTGGGCTCCTCGGTGTCTTGACAGGTCGCCTTCTCCTAATGCTCCGTTCAAGTTTCTTGGGGTCACGTTTCGGGCCCTGGCCTCTGGGACGGTTTCCGCCGCTCTTGTCGGCGTGACAATGTGAGCGTACTCCCATTAGGTCCAGGAGCATCTTCGATTTTTTGTCGTCAACCACATGCCCCATGATGGTGACCTGGTGGCAGCGTGAGTGTCCGGTATTATTGGCATCCGTACTCCGGTTGAATCACTTGACCGCGGAGGGTTGCACAACTCGCATTTGTGGACGGTATCATCTTGGTAGAATTCGGTTTCGTCAGTCACGAATGCCTCTTGTTGTTTCGACATCTTCTTAGCTTTTTGGGTGGGTTTTTTGTTTTGGAATGAATGTGACTAGCTTCTAGTATCTACTCCCCACAGACGGCGCCAATTGTTCCGGGTGTAATTCCAGAGCAAGTTTGTTTACCACCCGCGCTTGTAAGATGACGTCATTGGTTGAATCTTCCTCGCCTTGGTTGTTCTCCTCGGCCTCTCCTGCAACAATGAGCGGCGAGGGCTTGGCTTTGTGCCAAGCGTACTCACCCGACGCTCAAGTCGCAAACTCGAATGGACTAAGTTGTATGTTACTTGGCTAAGTATGTGTTGTAGAGAGATAAGGAAGATGTTACTAGATGAATAGTGATTCTTAGGCTAAATTGTGGATCCTTTCCTCAATGAAGGTTGAGGAGTATTTATGAGCTTTGCCACCTTTTGTCACGTAGTGACCAAGTGGCCAAGTGGCTAGCAGGTGGAAAGACCGTTCTACCCTCGGCCGATGGACCCATGGCGGCCGCCGAGGGTCTTGGATATGAGTACGCGGATATATGTCCATTGGTGGTTGGTTGACAAAGCCGAGACCCCAGTGACAGCCGATGGGTTGCATCGGCTAGACTGTCTAAGTCGTTGACTTTGCTGTGGATATCCTTGACCTTGCTCAATATGTTGACTTGGTCAGCGGTGCAGAATATGCCCCATCAATTTTATTTTTAGAGGATAATTTATTTGTAATTCATCACATTTTGTACGATTTTATAAACTAAGTATGTTATTAAAGTACTAGTTGAAGGTATTATTTTACTTTACTCATTTAGTAAGTCGTAAATTTTAAGGCCTCAAAAGCCATTTAGGCACGAAAGCCCAATTTAGCCCATAAGGGCCGAGTTTGGGTTCGCTAAATAGGCCCACACATTTGGCCAGGCCTGACCCGCATATATGGGCCATTTTTATTATCCTGGCTTGGCCCAAGCCCGCATTAGCCCAGCCCATGATCACCTCTACAATGGAAAGAAGAAGAAAAGAGTGAATACGAGGGAATGTTTAAGATGAGGTATACGTTTTAAATTTAAAACGGATGTATCCGTATTAAATTTAAGACGGGTCAATTATTATGGATGAGACAAAAGTAAAATATGTTCAAGTTGGATGATAGTTAACCGGTTTAAGGTCTCCCTTCAAACGCTCATTTTTGTCTGAAGGCTTTAATGTGACCCATTTACAGTTAAATGTGACCACTTTTTGATAAAAAGTTACCTGAACAACATTTTACCTTAAAACACTAGTTACAACATTTTCTCATGAAATGGTCACAATTTACCTTAAAACTGGTCACATAAGACCGTTTAAAAGACTCCGTTTTAATATTAAGACGGATGCCTGTAGACTAACACCTCACGCAAAGTGTATTGTCATTTGTCACACCACTTCTTATAGATTTTGTCGTGATTGTCCACCTTTCAGTCAATTGCATGCTCAGTTGCTCACTCCTAGAGCTAGACTACTAATTGTACAGCCATACCATAAATATTGGTTTGCCACATTTCCTTTTACCAATTTTTGCTGCATATTTTTGTCCAGAGTTGGTCTTGCTTAAGACGGGTCGAATATTGAAACGGGTAGTTACACTCACAAAACAAATAGAGGGGACAAGGTGGGGACACCCCCATGTGCCTCCCACTAACCTCCAAATGGGCATTTTGTCTCACAAAATGGTATCCGTCTACAATTTAAGACGGATACTGCCGGTCTTAAGTAAGAATTTGTGTTTTGTCCAAACCCCAAAATTTGCTTTTCAACATTCATTCATTCAGGTACCCTCTTAACTTCTCTAGACTTTTTTACATGCACAAATTTTCAGTGAAGACGGACACTTTTTGTCATTCAAAAAGACCTCTCACAAGCTGCAAATAGGGAGGGATTGTGAGAGGTCTTTTTGAAAAGACGGTCACAAGCGAGATTTATTGTATTTTGTCATACGCGCCCAAAATACTATAGAATAAGACGGTTTTACCCTGTGAGACGGTCCATTTTTATAAAAAAAAAAAAACTATTCATTTATTGATATTACGTGTTAGTAATAAATGTTTTTTTTTTTTTTTTTTCAACATTGCGACCATCTCACACAATAATTGCCGGATTGGTAAAACCCGGAGTCGAAATTAGAGGACGGATTACCAATGCATGTGACATTTTTCTCTAAAAGTTTCAAAATTTTCATTTTTTTTCGGGATAAGTGTCAGTTTTCATATAGTTTTTTGTAGTTTTTGATTGAAATGTGTACATTTGTCATTATTATGATCTAGATTATTTTCCCCTTTTGATCGAAAGTTATGTGATGTTCTTGATTGAGGTAATTAATGAAGAAATTACCTAAATTTGATAAAATGATCAATTTAGGATGAAATTGATTTGAATAGTACTATGCATGTGGTAGTAAACAGTAAATACATTTAAGACGGACACTATTCATCTCAAGTTTAAGACGAGTCAAATATATATCACATGACAAGTTGCCTAGGAATTGCCAAAAAATTGTCTTTATTACCGCGTGTTGTATTATTTGACCCATCTTAAGCAACTAGGTATTAAAAGGGTTTCTTGTCCTTGTGTTTTGATCTTATTTCAGTCTAGTAGATGACAGACTTCCGTAAATTGCTGGGTAAGGGGGTCGAATGTTTTACCCAGGTGGCCCTGTGTTGGTAACGCTAAAGGGTTTGTTTCCGAATGACCTAAGATGAAAATTGCATCGACAACTGAAGTTCCTTTGTGGGGACCTGAATTTACAACTGTACCCTTCAGCAAGGTTTCCGGATTCGATATGAATATGAAACATCTGATCAGCATTACTATCTGATATGGGATTATGGGGGTATAATTTTTTCTTTTTTAAGAAAGATTCCTTATAGAAAATGCTTGAACCGATTTCTGAATCGCTAGGAATAAGAGTGAATCTGTGTTAATTCGATTAGGAATATATTGTTGATATGTACGAGGGTTGATTATTCTGATCATTAAGTTTTGAATAGGTTTGTTGTTCTGACCGACTGAGCTTAGATATTTGAGAGGTGTAGGTGGCTTAAGATCAATTGACTGGAACTCGTAACAAAGATGGCTGGTGTGAGTTTTAAGGACTATCATCTCTTAAACAAGTGGTCAGAGTTCGATTCTTGACTCTTACGAATGAAAATGTCAAACTTGGGAGGGGTCAACCCATTAAATTGCCTTCAGGGTTCGGTAGGGATACTCCTGGTCAACCAAAAAAAAAAAAAATTGACTGGAACTAGTAAGATTGCAAGGGTAACTGTGTTCCGTTCTTAGGGGCTACAATTTCGCTTTTATGTGAAAACCCTCTCAATGTAAGATTGTAAGGGTAACTGAAAGTCTGAAACATTGAATGGCAGTAGGAAAATACCTGTTGTGCTGAATGCTGAACTGCTTGTAAGAGTAACTATCACAGTTTTGCAGTATACGTATACATTTCTACATTTTTGATCTCATACGCTTCCGTTTGTTGCAGATGAGTGGTGAACTGAAGCCACTAGAAGATCAAGTATCAATTCCAATATCTTCTACTAAATCCATGGACAATGTTGAAATCGAGCCACTTTCAGGAAAACCCTTCTTTCATGTCCGTATGCTGAGATCACACGTTACTCGTCAATATCAACTGGTATTGCATTCTACGAATTTCTACTTTTCTATTCTTGTGTTTAATCGGTTTAGGTCTTCACGGTACACTATAATAGTCTAAACTTTTGCCCTTATCTATGCATTCCTGAAAAATTGCAATACATTCTGGCAAGTTTTTTCCTCGGAATACAGCGGAACTTCTTATAGAAACTGAACTAGTGAACTTTTTGGCCATATCTATTAGAGAATTCTTCCGATTAGAAGCTCTCAAAGTCGAGAAAGTTTTAGCAAGATCGTGTTCTGATTGACTTTTTCTGTCACTTAATGTCTGACACCAGGTGATTCCTGCAAAATTCACGAGGACGCTTCCTTATAAGACAATCCCTGTGATTCTTATTCGTGGCGGCAGGAGTTGGGAAACGAGTTATCACGGAAACCATCTCACCAACAGACGATTGGACACTAAGTGGAAACTATTTGTTGTCGATAACAAACTTAAGGTTGGAGATATTTGTGTTTTTGAGCTCATGGAATGTGAAGATACATTACTCAAGTTCAAGGTTCAGATTCTTCGCAGCGACTTTCCATCTGTGTTACTGGAAAAACAAGTGGGCACCCGCAATAACCCTGTTGTTATTGACGATGACTAAATAACGCTGGTTCGTTTCTGATGGAACATTTTGTACAAGACGAAAGGGTTCTCTACTCATGGAGGTATGACTCTAACACGTGTTAAGATAGATTTTAGCTTTTTGCACATATGTATCCTTCGTCTTTAGAGGAGTAGTAGTGTATCTATCCTGTTTATAATCTAGAATCGAGTAATTTAGCTTCACTTCAAACTTATTAGCCTAAAATTCCGATCTTTTAAGCTCTGCATGGATTTATATTTGTACGACTATGCATCTGATAAGCATCTGTATTAGACATTTTTATTTCAGCAGTAATTTTCATGCATAAAAAAACTCAAACCAAACAACGATTAGCTTAAACACTTCCGGAGAATTTGCGTGCTTCTAGGCAGAGTGGATTTTTCTTATGCATAGTGACGCCAGGGAGCGTATCCGTGTCAATGTCTTCCTTCTTAACTCCATTAGGTAATTCCCAGTCAAAAGAAAACAACATATTAGCTAAAGCAAGCTCAGAATTGGCCAAACCGAGAAGCATGCCAGGACAGATTCTTCTACCAGCCCCGAAAGGAATAAGCTCAAAGTCCTGCCCTTTGAAGTCGATTGAACTCCCCAGGAACCTCTCTGGCTTAAACGTATCTGGTTCGCTCCAGCTCTCAGGGTCTCGTCCAATAGCCCACACATTGACAAATACCTGCGTTCCAGGTAGAATATCATACCCTTCTATAGTACATTTTTGCTGTGTTTCTCGGACAATTAGGAGTGGAGCTCCGGGGTGGGTTCTGAAGGTTTCCTTCACCACTGCCTTGAAATACTCGAGGTTTGTCAGATCGTCTTCTGTAATATAACCTTTGTTTCTTGCTGCATTCCTTAGCTCTTCTTGTACTTTCTTCATAATATTTGGGTTCTTTATAAGCTCCGTCATTGCCCAAACCACCAAAGCTGCACTTGTGTCTGTCCCTGCTACAATAACATCCTACGGAAAGTAGAGAATAGTTTTAGTATATGCTACAAGCCTACAACAATCATTTTTTTCTATTGTGTATACTCTATACCATCCGGTTTATTCCGGATTCAAGCCGGGCAGGACCAGTAGGGCGGTAAAGCTCTCCCTCAAGAGTTTTAACACTGCTGCATTCTCAAGTCCACCTGAGACCTCTAGTTAAGCTAGAACAACCCTCTACTAGTTGATCTAAGTGAAATTTGATCCTAGAATAAGTTGGATATTTTTGAGATTACCATAAGCACCGCTTTAATGTTGTCTAGTGTGAGATCAAATGTGAAGGAACGCTCTTTCATCAGACGGAGTAGAATATCAACAAGGTCCTCTTCCTCTTCCTCATATTTAGGTTTGCTCGGGTGAAGATGGTCTTTTATGATTTCTTCATAAAATCCGTCCAACTCCTTGAATGTTTTCTCAAGTCTAGAGGCTTGTCCAGTTAGCTTGTCTAGCCAGCCAATAGACGGAAAATAATCGGCAAAGAAGAAAGCTACGAACAAGGCTTGAGCTTCATTTAAGAGCCGATTAAATTTCCTCCTTTCAAACTCATCATCGTCTGTATAGCTGTAAAAAGAAGGATCAAGCATTTACATTATTGAGGGTAGAACTATCTGCAGCAAGTATTATAGCTATGCACAAATTCGTGGCAAAAGGGTCGGTTAAGATGAGTTTGGGCCCGGTCATTACAGGTTCGGGTCGTTATGATTGCACTATTTTTTTTTATTTTTTTTTTGTACTTGTCTCTTTGTTCTAGGTTCATCGGTTTCTGGCTGGATTAATCAAGTCAACTGTTATAGTTTCTGTTTGAAATTAATCTTATTTATTGTCATTTTGAATCGTGTCATTTGGCGATCAAATTGATTTTAGGATCCTGATTGTTCCGTTTGGGTCGGATCATTTGGGTTGCAATCTACCCTTTGGACTTACTAACGAAATAGGCGCATCGAGACTAGGAGACTTTGATCCTTAGTCTAATATACACCTAGGATTTTTACTAGTTGACTATTGAACTAGCAAAGCAAGAGGTATATGAAACAAATCTCTTTTATTGCTATTGATGAAGAGAAGTGCCAAAGGTGATTGAGTTGAGATTACACTAACTTATGAAGTACTCCCTCCCGTTCATCAGATTTCTTTACATTTTCCTATTTTGGGTCTATATGTAGGGTTAAAACACCATAAGTACCTTAAAAGTAGACCTGGCAAAATTGACCCGATCCGACACCCGAATTGACCCGAGTCAATATGACCGACCCGAATGTTTATTGTTGCACACTAATCATTATCCCTAAATAATTTGATAACAACTGATTCGAAACTGACCTGACTTGACCTGCCCCGAATTCTTGCAAACCTGAAATTGACTCGACCCGAAATAACCCATCCCGGCTGACCCTTTTGCCAAGTCTACTTAAAAGTCACATGCATGTAAGGTCCTAAAAATCGGCACCAAAAGCAAGTGTAAAGAATTTGTTGAATAAGAGGGATTACCTCTTGCCGAAAGCGATCCTGCTTATGTTAGAGCTGGTATAGTTCATCATCACTTCACTCAAGTTGATGACCTGTGAAGCATGCGAAAGCGAGGAGATTTTTTGGATTATCTTCGAGACTTCATCTTCACGGATTGGAGAAAAAGAGTGAACTTTCTTGGAGCTAAAGAGATGAACAGCACATAACTTTCTTATTTCCTTAGAATACTCATTATATGGATTGCAAGCCATGTCTAAGCCATTGTAGCTTAGTCTTTTGGTACCGGCCGTAGATGGTCTACTACAAAAGTTAAGGTCTTGTGTTTGCAGAATCTCTTTGGCTATCTTTGCTGATTGAACCACAATAAAAGGTACGTTTCCTAGTCGCAAACTCGATATAGGTCCATAGATCTTGCCTAGCTTGGCTAAGCATATGTGAGGCTTAAAGGGATCAAATTGGTGTAAGTTTCCGATTAGCGGAAGCCCTTTTGGGCCTGGAGGAAGCCGAAATGGTGGCAACGTCTTCCTCCGGCATTTGGAAAGAAAAAAGATTAGATAAATGGTAATAAGTATGAAGCATAATAAGATAAACATACTGTCTTGTGATTATGGCTCTCCTGGTAGAAGACTATGTATATCGGATCCCGTTTTAATTACAGCGCACGTTTTGGGAGCCTCACACCCGAAAAATGTTGCTGTAAGAGTAATTTATTATTATTATTATTATTATTATTATTGGTTAATTAATAATATAGGAAGCATCAGTTGATGGTGGTCATTACAGTTAATATATTACTCCCTACTAAATTAAGCAGTACTTAGTAGAGGTTTAATTTGACTTTTTTCGGCCGATGCGCTTAATTAATCAAATGCGAAAATTTTCCAAGTTGCAATAATTTAACTAGCCATGTCTTTAACTTTAATTGTATACTCGTATAGTCGTATGTGACAAGCAATGATTAGCGAGGCATAAATTAATTAATGCCAAGTAGATAATTATATTATATGGTTCATAAAAATCTGACTGCCATTTGGACTTTTGTGCAAGCAAAGTATTATCACCCCAGAAATTTATGTTTAAGACGACAATATCCATTGTAATGCTAAAATAGATATCATATGATAAAGGTAGTATTTGGATCCGTTTTAGTGTCTTACCCATCAAAATAAATATTGTTGTCCTAAGTAAGACTAGCTATCGTTACTCTAAGGGCCCGAAACCCAAAATGTGTTTTTTTTTTTTTTTTTTTTTTTTTTTTTTTATTATTATAGTGAACCTTATTCTGATAGGTGTTGATCATTCTTACTGCTACTAGGCACGATATAGGTTTTACTACATCTTGTAGATGTCGGCTAACTTAGTTGATAAAGTCATACGGGTTTTTACTTGTGACCTGAGTTAAAGTCGTAAGGGTTTTTAATTTGGCTTTTTGCACATATGTATGCTTGTTCTTTAGAGGAGTAATAGTGTACCTTCCTGTTTATATTCTGGAATCGAGTAATTTAGCTTTACTTCAAACTTATCAACCTAAAGTTCCGATCTTTGAAGTTCTGCATGGATTTATATATGTACGACTGTGCTTATGTGTTCTTGACTATCTGATAAGCATCTGAATTAAGTGACTATATCTTTGGACAGTATATCTAGTAAAAAAATAATTTTTATTTCAGCAGTAACTTCCATGCATAAATAAGCACAAACCAAACAACAATTAGCTTAAACACTTCCGGAGAATTTGCGTGCTTGTAGGCAGAGTGAATTTTTCTTATGCATAGTGATGCCAGGGAGCGTATCCGTGTCAATGTCTTCCTTTGTAACTCCATCAGGTAATTCCCAGTCAAAAGAAAACAACAAATTGGCTAAAGCAAGCTCAGAATTGGCCAAACCGAGAAGCATGCCGGGGCAGATTCTTCTACCAGCCCCGAAAGGAATTAGCTCAAAGTCCTGGCCTTTGAAGTCGATTGAACTCCCCAGAAACCTCTCCGGCTTAAATATTTCTGGATCTCTCCAGCTCTCAGGGTCTCGTCCAATTGCCCACACATTGACAAATACTAGCGTTCCAGGTAAAATATCGTACCCTTCTATAGTACATTTTTTCTGTGTTTCTCGGACAACTAGGAGTGGGGTTCCCGGGTGGATTCTGAAGGTTTCCTTCACCACTGCCTTGAAATACTCGAGGTTTGTCAGATCGTTTTCTGTGATATAACCTTTATTTCTTGCTGCATTCCTCAGTTCTTCTTGTACTTTCCTCATGACATTTGGATTCTTTATAAGCTCTGTCATCACCCAAACCACCAAAGCTGCGCTTGTGTCTGTCCCCGCTACAATAACATCCTACGGAAAGTAGAGAATAATTTTAGTATATGCTACAATAATCGAATTTTTTGGCAAATTGGTGTTTATTAGCAAAATAATTAGGGAAATGGGGTTGGTTTGAAAATATTTAGACTTATGGTGTCCACGTCATCAGTTTCATTTTTTTTTCAATTTTTAGGCAAAGCCGCTAAGTTTCTTAGCGGCTTTGTCTCTTTGTCATTTTTTTGATAATAAATGTCATAAGCTTATGAAAAATAGATAAATAAAGAAGCCGCTAACTTTCTTAGCGGCTTTGGTGGTTATTCATTTTTAAAATAGGCTGTCATCAGTGTTAGAAGGTGACAGTTTTTGAAAAAAAAAATGAATAGTAAAGCCGCTAAGATTCTTAGCGGCTTTACTATTCACTTTTTTTTTTTTTTTTTTTTTCAAAAAAAAAAAAAAAAAAAATAGTAAGCCGCTAAGAAACTTAGCGGCTTTGCCTAAAAATTGGAAAAAAAAATAAAAACTGATGACGTGGACACCATAAGTCTAAATATTTTCAAACCAACCCCATTTCCCTAATTATTTTGCCAATAAACACCAATTTGCCAAAAACCTCACAATAATCATTATTTTTTTGTGCATACTGTATACCATCCGGTTTATTCCGGATTCAAGCCGGACAGGACCAGTAGGGCGGTAAAGCTCTCCCTCATGAGTTTTAACACTGCTGCATTCCCAAGTCCACCTAAGACCTCTATTTAAGCTAGAACAACCCTTTACCAGTTGATCTAAGTGAAATTCGATCCTAGAATAAGTTGGATATTTTTGAGATTACCATAAGCACCGCTTTGATGTTGTCTAGTGTGAGATCAAATGTGAAGGAACGCTCTTTCATCAGTCGGAGTAGAATATCAACAAGGTCCTCTTCCTGAGATTTAGGGTTGGTCGCATGAAGATGATCTTTTATGATTTCTTCATAAAATCCGTCCAACTCCTTGAATGTCTTCTCGAGTCTAGAGGCTTGTCCAGTTAGCTTATCTAGACAGCCAATAGATGGAAAGTAATCGGAAAAGAAGAAAGCTACGAACATGGCTTGAGCTTCATTTAAGAGCCGATTAAATCTCCTCCTTTCAGACTCGTCATCGTCTCCATAGCTGTAGGAAGAAGCATCAGGCATATACATTATTGTGGTAGAACTAAGTGCAGTAAGTACTCCTAGGACTCTACGCCTTTAACTTAGTTGTAAAGGCGTAGAACTATATTTAACTCGAAAGGTATATGACACCGATCTCGCCTATTGATGAATATAAGTGTTAAAGGTGATTGAGACAACACTGATTTATGATGTTTTTTTTTTTTTTTTTTTTTTTTTTTTTTTTGACAATCGGGTTAACGAGACTTACATATTAATAGCACGCTTAGCTATCCTATGAGCGGCTTTATTACAAATTCTCGGAACACTGATTTATGAAGTTAGTACCTCTTGCCGAAGGCGATTCGGCTTATGTTTGAACTGGTATAGCTCATAAGCAGTTCACTCAAGTTGATGATTTGTGAAGCATGAGAAAGCGAGGAGACTTTGTGCATCATCTTCGACACTTCATCTTCACGAATCGGAGAGAAAGAATGGACTTGCTTGGAGCTAAAGAGATGAACAGAACATAACTTTCTCATTTCCTTTGAATACTCGTTATACGGGTTGAAAGCCATGTCTAAGCCATTGTAGCTTAGTCTTTGGGCACCAGCCGTAGATGGTCGACTACAAAAGTTAAGGTCTTGTGTTTGCAGAATCTCTTTGGCTATCTTTGCTGATTGAACCACAATAAAAGGTACGTTTCCTAGTCGCAAACTTGATATGGGTCCGTAGATCTTGCCTAGCTTGGCTAAGCAAATATGAGGTTTTAACGGGTCAAACTGATGTAAGTTTCCGATTAGAGGAAGCCCTTTTGGGCCTGGAGGAAGACGAAATTGTGGCGACGACTTCCTCCAGCATTTGGAAAGACGGAAGATTAGAAAGATGGTAATAAGAATGAAGCATAATAAGAGAAACATACCGTCTGGTGTGATTATGGGTCACCTAGTAGGGCTATCTAGTATTTAAGCGTCATATGGAGAAACCGTCTTTCTGTGTTGCTAATACAAGTACATACAAGACTATATACTTCCTACCCCTCTTCTAGATTCACATTTTGGGAGCCTCAGATCCGGAAATGTCGCTGTTGATCTGAGTAGTTAATTATTATGATTAGTTAATAATATATGAAGCATCAGTTGCTGGTGATCATGAGAGTAATATATTATTCCCTACTAAATTAATCAATAATTTAATCAAATGCCAGTTTTCCGAATCGCAATAATTTAACTAGCCATGTGCTTAACTTTAATTGTATATACTCGTATATGACAAGTAGTGATTTGCCAGATATATGCATTGTTTATAGAAGTCATCACCCTGAAACCCAAAATGTGGGGTAAGGGGGGAGCGCTACCCTTGTGTTAACAACACAAAGAGGCTGTTTCCGAATGACCTAAGATATCCTTGGACAGTATATCTAGTAAAAAGTAGACATTTTTATTTCAGCAGTAATTTCCATGCATAAAAAAGCTCAAACCAAACAATGATTAGCTTAGATACTTCCGGAGAATTTGCGTGCTTGTAGGCAGAGGGGATTTTTCTTATGCATAGTGATGCCAGGGAGCGTATCCGTGTCAATGTCTTCCTTTGTAACTCCATCAGGTAATTCCCAGTCAAAAGAAAACAATAAATTGGCTAAAGCAAGCTCGGAATTGGCCAAACCGAGAAGCATGCCAGGGCAGATTCTTCTACCAGCCCCGAAGGGAATAAGCTCAAAGTCCTGCCCTTTGAAATCGATTGAACTCCCCAGAAATCTCTCTGGCTTAAACGTATCTGGTTCGCTCCAGCTCTCAGGGTCTCGTCCAATAGCCCACACATTGACAAATACTAGCGTTCCAGGTAAAATATCGTAGCCTTCTATAGTACATTTTTGCTGTGTTTCTCGGACAACTAGGAGTGGAGCTCCCGGGTGGATTCTGAAGATTTCCTTCACCACTGCCTTGAAATACTCGAGGTTTGTCAGATCGTCTTCTGTAATATAACCTTTGTTTCTTGCTGCATTCCTTAGCTCTTCTTGTACTTTCTTCATAACATTTGGGTTCTTTATAAGCTCTGTCATCGCCCAAACCACCAAAGCTGCACTTGTGTCTGTCCCTGCTACAATAACATCCTACGGAAAGTAGAGAATAATTTTAGTATATGCTACAATAATCATTATTTTTTTGTGCATGCTGTATAGTGTATACCATCCGGTTTATTCCGGCTGGAATCCTGGCAGGATCACTAGGGCGGTATAGCTCTCCCCCATGAGTTTTAATATCGCTGCATTCCCATTAAGCTAGAACAACCCTTACCAGTTGATCTGAGTGCTCAAGGGAAAACATTCCATCTGTTATCGAGAAGTTTTCTTAACTATTACGAAGTAAGATAAATTCGATCCTAGAATAAGTTGGATATTTTTGAGATTACCATAAGCACCGCTTTGATGTTGTCTAGTGTGAGATCAAATGTGAAGGAACGCTCTTTCATCAGACGGAGTAGAATATCAACAAGGTCCTCTTCCTCTTCCTGTGATTTAGGTTTGCTCGGGTGAAGATGGTCTTGTATGATTTCTTCATAAAATCCGTCCAACTCCTTGAATGTCTTCTCAAGCCTAGAGGCTTGTCCAGTTAGCTTGTCTAGCCAGCCAATAGACGGAAAATAATCGGAAAAGAAGAAATCTATGAACAAGGCTTGAGCTTCATTTAAGAGCCGATTAAATTTCCTCCTTTCCGACTCTTCATCGTCTGTATAGCTGTAAAATGAAGGATCAAGCATTTACATTATTGAGGGTAGAACTAACTGCAGCAAGTATTATAGTTTTTTTTTTTTTTTTTTTTTTTTTTTTTTTTTTTTGGTATTTGTCTCTTCGTTCTCAGGTCAGCGGTTTCAGGCCGGGTTAATCAAATCAACTGTTATAGTTTCTGTTTGAAAATAATCTTTTTATTATCATTTTGAATCGTGTCATTTGGCGATCAGATTGGGGATTCTGATTGTTCTGTTTGGGTCGGAACAATCTATCCTTGGACTTAAATATCGAAATAGGCGCCATTTGCAGTCGCCCGTGTCCTTAATTCTTGTAATGATCCTTAAGTCATATATACTCCTAGGATTTTTACTAGTTGGACTGTTGAACTAGCAAAGCAAGAGGTATATGAGACAAATCTCTTCTATGGCTATTGATGAAGAGAAGTGCCAAAGGTGATTGAGCTGAGATTACTCTAACATATTAAGTACTCTCTCCCGTTCATCAGATTCTTTACATTTTCCTTTTTCTGCAAGTTCAACAGATTATTTACGTTTCCTTTTTGGGTCTATATGCATGGTTAAAACACCAGAAGGACCTTTCCCATGCATGTGAGGTCCTAAAAATCCGCACCAAAAGTAGGTGTAAAGAATCTGTTGAATATGAGGACTTAGGCTATGTTTAACGGGGGACGAGCAATGGATATGAGCAACAGTATCAGCCAAAAAGTAAAGAAAAAGCAACTTTACTGTAGCAAAGTCTTAGAGTGAGTCTTGGATTTCCAAGACTCACTTTAAGACCCGTAAATAGTGTTTTGTTTGTGTAAAAGTGGGTCCTTTTTATTATTGTTGAGATTTTTGATAGGTTTGAGGGATAAAGTGGAATAAATAAGAGAGTTTGAGTTAAGTCTTAATGGTAAAGTGGGTCTTTTTTACTATTATTAAGACTCATATTCGGTCTTTGGATAAACTTAGTCTTACCTCTTGCCGAAAGCGATCCTGCTTATGTTAGAGCAACTATAGCTCATCATCAATTCACTCAAGTTAATGACCTGTGAAGCATGCGAAAGCGAGGAGATTTTGCGGATTATCTTCGAGACTTCATCTTCACGAATTGGCGAGAAAGAGCGAACTTTCTTGTAGCTAAAGAGATGAACAACACATAACTTTCTTATTTCCTTAGAATACTCATTATATGGGTTGCAAACCATGTCCAAGCCGTTATAGCTTAGTTTCCGCGTACCAACCATGGACGGTCTACTACAAAAGTTAAGGTCTTGTGTTTGCAGAATCTCTTTTGCTATCTTTGCTGATTGAACCGCAATACAAGGTACATTTCCCAGTCGCAAACTCAAGATTGGTCCGTAAATCTTGCCTAGCTTGGCTAAGCATATGTGTGGTTTTAACGGGTCATATTGGTGTAGGTTTCCGATAAGAGGAAGCCCTTTCGGACCTGGAGGAAGACGAAACTGTGGCGACGTCTTCCTCCGGTGTTTAGAAAGAAGAAAGATTAGACAGGTGGTTATAAGGATGAAGCATAAGAAGAGAAACATACTGTTTTGAGATTATTGCTCAGTAGGGCTGGTAGCCTGGTACTGTCAAATGTCTATTTTATACTCGTATTTGTCTAGTAGGTCTTGCTTCGGACGGGCTTCTTTGGTCTGAAATAATAAGACGGGATTTTGTAACTATTTTACAGTTAAATGTGACCACTATTGAAAAACCAGTTACCATAAGCTGTAACACTGTCTATACCATTATGGTTACATTTAACTATAAAATGGTCACATATGCCCGTCTGAAAAATAAGACGAAAATTGTCCGTCTGAAACAAGAATTTGTGATATTTGTCATACGGAGTGTTTTATTATCGTGGATCATTTAGAAACAGTCTTTCCTTGTTGCTAACACAGGTACATGCAAGACTGTGTACATCGGATCCCTTTTTACATCAGTGGCTGTTGATCATGAAATTAATCAGTGGAGGTTTAATTTGACTCCTGTAGCTGATGCGCCTTGCAAGTTTGAATAATTAACTAGCCATGTGTTTAACTTTAATTGCATTATTACTCATACAACTACTCTTGATATAGACGGATATATCCGTTTATAGTTAAAAACGGCTTAAATAGCTTGAAAGTGGTGATATTTTTGCCCTCATCACCCCACTTGTTGCTTGTCCTATTAAGAATGTGGTATTGTATTTGACCCGTCTTTAGTTATAGACGGATATGTGCCGTTTATAATGAAATTTTGTGTTACTCATATACGATAAGCAGTGAATAGCGAGGCATAAATGTCAAATAGATAAAAGTCTTTGGACTTCGATGCAAGCAAAGTATTCCTTTCGCAGTTAATAGATCCTACAACCAGTTGTACCCAGTTGTATGTTCTAGAATCCGAGCTATATAATAAAGTTTTCGAGTTTTGTTTTAAAGAAGTCGAGCTATACCATAAAATTTCTGAATTCACTCACTTAAACATAAAAAACTTAACTTTAAGAAAGCTCAATAAAATTACACATAAGCTCGATAAGATATAACTTGGTTGTATGATGCTATTGTACCACTGGAGGTATAATGTTATTTGTTAGTAGATTATACAACTGGTTGTATGTAGTTTATGTACAACCTTTTCAATGTTGTCGAGTTTTGTTATAAAGTTGTCGAGCTTTACTAACAAAATTGTCGAGTTACAATACAAAGTTATTGAGCTTAAGAGGAATAATTATTAAACTCAATAACTTTTTAAATTAGCTCAATAACTTATAAAATAGCTCGACAACTTTGTGTAAAGAACTCAACAACTTTGAGGCGGTTGTACAATGCTAATATACAACTGGTTGTAAGATAGTATTTGTGCATGCCACTAGGGCACTTGGTACGATATAGGTTTGAGTGTTTGACTATATTTTGTAAATGTCAATTAGCTTAGCGGATAAATTCATAAAAAATTTTACTTGTGACCTGAGTTTACGTTTCGTCAGCATAAAATTACCCTTGTGGCTATCTTCAGAGCAAAAGTTCAAATGGAATTCTCTATCTCACTTTTGTGTCCTATTATGTGTGTCAGTCAACTCACCTCTTGACACATCACTTGTTGCAAAATAAAATATTGCAATAATTATATTAATTTGTTGATTGATGTATTAGAAGATGATTGGAGTGGTACTTACATTGAGACACCAAATGAGACAGAGGATCCCCATTTTTAACACTGACATAGCAAGAAAGATCCATGTAATCACTCCCTTGGTTCGGTATTTGTCAAGGACCATGGTTTAGATATCGGCCAATACTTTTAAAAATCTTCAAATAAATATGGCATGGACCATGGTTTAAATATCGGCTTTTAGTGGGTCTCTTTTTAAGACGGATATATCTATTTTAAAAATAAAACAGGTCAAGTGATACATCATATCATTCACTTGTATAGATGAGACAAATATTTTATTTTTCCCTATGCAGTATGCATTTCTCTTATTCATCTCACATAGATATACTTGACCTATCTTAATGTCAAGACGGATATCTCCGTCTTAAAATGAGAATTTGTGATCGCCCTATACGACGGTCACACCGGCCAATTACAAACTCTTCTGATCAATATGGCCCGTTAAAGAAGTCACGAGTTGTATTTGTGCATAATTTGATGTTAAACCTTCACTGCTTCTCTCATGTCTGGTGTTAGGTCCAAATCAGTGGTGGAACTAGGTGAGGATGCTCGTCTTTTCTAGCGGAGGGAAATTTGAACGTTTTAGTTTAAAGAAATTTCAACTTTTTTCGAATTTTCTTTATACCGTACTAATTTGTAGACCTGGTAAATAGAATGGGTCGTGTCGGGACGTCGGGTTCGTGTTCATGTAAGCAGGTCACAAACCCTCCAACCCCAACCCGACCCAATTAAATATTGTACCGTTTTCGTGTCGACCCACTTACATAAATGGGTCATCGAGCCTCAACCCTAACCCGTTAATTTCGTGTCGGGTTCATGTCGTGTTTTCGTGTCAGGTCCATATTAAAGTTTTAAGATTATTTATGTGATGGAGGATCAAGAAAAATTATGATTAATTTAGTAAACAAGTTATTCGCATCGGGTTCATGTTTAGAGAGCTCAACCCAAACCCAACCCAATTAAATAGCGTGTCGTGTTCGTGTCAACCCACTTACATAAATGGGTCACTAAACTTCAACCCAAACCCGTTAATTTTGTGTCGGATTCGTGTCGTGTTTTCGTGTCGGCTCATCGTTTGTGGCTCTACTAATTTGTCCTTGCTGGAATTTTTCGCCCCCCACTAAACTATCACAAAATCTCATTATAGACGGCAACTATCCGTCTATAACTAAAGACGGGCCAAGTAACATACCACATTACGCATAAGACAAACAACAACTTGCGTGGTGGGACCCAAAAATGTCACCACTTTAAGGGTATTTGATCCGTCTATAGCAAGACTTGCTGCTAAACTATTTGTAATTTGTGTGATCATTCAGAAATGAACAAAAGTTTGGAATCCAGCTGGCCAAGGTAATCACCAAATGAATACTTTCCATAGCTAGAAGTACTGGACATTCCCTTTTGAATCTGAGTATATGATTGTGCACTATGTCACTTGGTCATATGTTACTCTAACTTGGCTGGAAGTACTGGACATTATTTGTCGGAATTCGTATATGATTATATTCCACAAAGTTTTTAATTTTGTTGATTTAGAATGAAGTGTTGTATGACTTTATAGGACAATTCAAGTGTCCGACTAAATGTAAAGTATATGTTGTATGGCTCGGTGAGGTTCTTACATTAATTTGTGAATTTTAGGAAGTACTAAACTCATAATGGGGGTGAGAAAGAGTTACCTCGAGTAGTAAGAAGTCTATGAACCCTCTTACTTCAACTATAAAGTTGGGGGTTCGATTCTCACCTACGACATAAATATGCTCATCTGAACCAAAAAAAAAAGAGGAAGTAATAATGGGGTAAGATCGTCCAATAGCTAGTTATTTTGTACGTTAAACATCTCTTTTATGCTAATAATACTCGTAGTAGATAATCCTGTAGATGGGTGTTAAGTTTAAACAATCAAAGAGCCGTTTTACGTGATGCGGTACGACGACTGTCATATTCCATAACACTTTAATTAAACACTTGTATCTTATTGCCTTATTTTCTATTGTTGTAAACCATCCGGTTTAATCCGGATTTGAGTCGGGTAGGACTGCTAGAGCGGTAAAGCTCTTTCTCCTGAGTTTCAACACTGCTGCATTTATAGGGCTCGCACACGAGGCCTCTAGTTAAGTTAGAACAACTCATTGTCAGCTGATTTAAGTGCTCATGGGTATCTTATTGCCTTATTGATGTTAGATTCCAACTCAACAAATTCTTTACATTTAATTTAATTTAAATACTTCTCGTAAAATAATAAAAATATAAATAATTTATTGAGTCGGAGGGAGTATTAGGAGTGTTTGGTTGGGAGGTTTGGAATGGAATAGAATGGATTCTAGTGTTTGGTTGGGGTGTTTTGGAATGGAGTTAGAATCCTGATGGATTTTCATTCCACCCCAACCCCTTGGAATCTCATACCCACCTCCTCCCCATGGATTCAAACTCCCTTACTTCATGTTTATTTTTCTAATGAACCAAACATGTTTTGGAAGGTATGGAATTAGAACCCCATACTCCTATGATTTCTCATTCCAATCCATTCCGGGGTCGTTTGGTTCACTACTTAGGACCCCATACTCCTATGAGTATATTTGATTCGTCTTAAACTTAAGACGGATATCTTCATCTTAAACGAGAATTTATGATTGGCCTATAGGTAAGTCACACCGACCATTACTCAAAAACTTTTCTGATAAAGGGTACCATTATATAATACGCACGAGTTGTATTTGTGCATAATTTGATGTTAGACCTTCACTGCTTCACATGTGTGGTGTTAGGTCCAAATTAGTGGTGAAATTAGGGGAGTATTAGTAGGGGTGCTCGTCTTTTTCTAATGGAAGGAAATTTGAAACTTTTTAGTTAAATTTTTTTTAACTTCTTTCGAATTTTTCTTATATCATAGTACTAATTTGGAGACTTGACAAACAGATCGGGTCGTGTCGTATTCGTGTTCATGTCACATGTAAATGGGTCGCAAACCCTCCAATCCAAACCCGGCCCAATTAAATATCGTGTCATGTTTATGTCGACCCATTTACATAAATGGGTCATCAAGAATCAACCCAAACACGTTAATTTTGTATCGAATTCGTGTCGTGTTTTCGTGTCGTGTCATCGTTTGCCGGCTCTACTAATTTACCCTTGCTGGAATTTTTCGCCCCCCGCTAAATTTAATCCAAGATCAATTCCTAGCTTCGCCACTGGGTTCAATTATATAGAATGGTTTTTTACAAAATTCTTGTAAGTAAGATTTGATTTAACAAAAATTTTCATTATAGACGGAAATTCTTGTAGGTAACATTTGATTTAACACAAATTTTCATTATAGACGGGAGAGATCAGTCGATAGTTATAGACGGGTCAAATTCACCTACTTTAAGCATAAGACAAGCAACAAGTTGCATGGTACGGCCCAAAAATATCAGCACTTTAAGCATATTTGATCCGTCTTTCACTTTAGACGAATATATTTGTCTATAGTAAGACTAATTGTTGATTTAATTTACATAATGATATGGTGGTTGTATGTGAACTCACATTAGTGTGATAAGATTGGAATATCAATTCCAATACTATTTGTGATTGGTATGATCATTCAGAAATGAACACAAGTTTGGAATCCAGCTGGCCAAGGTAATCACCAAATGAATAATTTCCATAGCCAGAGTTCATCTACTTAAGTACATACCATCATAAATGAGACATTCCCTTTTCAATCTGATTGTGCACTAAGTCAATTGGTCATTACTCATTAGTCATATACTCATATGTTACTCTAACTCGGCTGGAAGTACTGGACATTATTTGTCGGAATTCAGATATGATTACATATTGTAAAAATTTTAATTTTGTTGATTTAGAATGAAGTATTGTATGACTTGTATCAGAAAATTCAAGTGTCCGACACACGACTAAAAGAGAAGTGTATGTTGTAGACTTGTAGTAGTAATGTAGGGTTTAGTCTGCACTTAAATTGGTTGGTTAGTGTCTTGGTGAGGTTCTTACATTAATTTGTGCATTTTAGGAAGTAATAATGGGGTGAGAAAGAGTTACCTAAAGTAATAAACTAAGATTCCTCTTATTCCAAATTTCCAACCATAAAGTTTGGGGTTCGATTCTCACCTACGACATAAATGCACTCATTTGAACCTGTTCCGGGTGTAATTCCAGAGCAGTTATTTGTTACCACCCGCGCTTGTAGAATGACGTCTTTGCTTGGCTTCTCCTTTCGGTCTCCGGAAACAGTGAACAAACTGAGGGCTCGGCTTGGGGCCGAGCGAACTCACTCCGACGCTCAAGTCAGTAACTTGGAGAGGCAAGTTGTTGTTGCTTGGCGAAGTATATATTGTAGAGAGATAAGGAAGATATTACCAGATGAATAGTGGTTCTTAGGTTAAATTGTGGATCATTTCCTCAATGATAGTTGAGGAGTATTTATAGACTTTCACCTTTTGTCACGTAGTGGCCAAGTGGCCAAGTGGCTTAGCAGGTGGAAAGACTGAGCTACCCTCGGCCGAGGGGCCATGGCAGGCCGGCGGGCCCTGTTGACTCGCCGCCGAGGGGTCTTGGATATGAGTTCGCGGATGTGTGCCCATTTGGTTGGTTGCCCGGCCGGGACCCAAGAGACAGCCGACAGGCCCTTGTTAGGGTCGTCTAAGCCGTTGACTTGCTGCGGGTATCTTTGACCTTGCTCAATATGTTGACTTGGTCAGCGGGTGCAGAATATATCCCATCAATTTGCCCCCAGCGTAGTCTATGCCGTGGTATGGGTTCCGATGTATGTTGAGCGTATATTCTGCGTAAGGCAAACACTTTCTGCCCCGGCTTCTTTTACCTCGGCGTGGCTCTGCTTAGGCCGTACCATATCCCCCCACTACTACAAATTTAGGCAACTACAACGCCCCTTTAACAACGATTATTCACGAAAATCACAATAGACGTTGTAGAATGTATGGCGCGAATTTTACTAAAATCAATTACAACGGGTATAGTTATAAAAACCGTTGTTATTATTTTTAACAACGGGTCACACATGCGGAACCGTTGTTAATAATTTGGCGCAAAATTGGCGCAAAGTTAGTGAAAAGTAATCACAACGGTTACTTTTGAAACCCGTTGTTAAAACTTATTTAACAACGGGTGTTTTGTACAACCGTTGTTAAAACATATTTCACAACGGTTGTTGTTTAATAACCGTTGTCAATACCTTCCATACTATAAACCACACAAACAAGTCTGCTGCTGACCACAAAACACAACCCTTAATACACAAACACAAACACAAAAACAGCAGACAAACAAACACAAAACACATACACACTCTCTTTCTCTCTTTCTCTATTTCTCTCTTTCTCATCGTCGCTTTATCTTCTCGCCGTCATTGTGATTTCATCGTCTATTACGTTCTGTATTTATCAGGTAAATCTCGCCGTCCTTTGTCATCGTCATTATTTTCTTTTTCTATTTATTTCTTTTGCATATATGTGTTTTTATCGACCATTATGTTATTTGTTTAAGTATTGTTCGCATAATTAGTTACTAAAACAATGAAGAAGCAAGATGAAGAAGTAAGATAAACATAATTAATATATATATATATATATATATTTATAAATACATAAATTAAAAAAAAAAAATTACATATGTAAAAATGCAATTCTTATATTTTCATGGAGGATCTTATTGTGCTCTATCGTATCCATCCTCTCCTCCTTGGCTATTTGGAGGTTCCGTTCGGCAGATTGCTATATCGTCATATAGCCGCAATCGCGCTTTGCTCCGTCAAGCCATCTTCTTTGGCGTGCTTCGGTGCGGATCGAGCATCCGCAAGGTAGCTCCTGAAACTTTCCTCAATATGGAGGAACCGACGGATGAAGTTGTTGTTGTTCTCGATCATGGTAAGAGTCTTTAGGATGAAATCATTCATTTTCTTAGAGTTTTTTGAGTTTGATTTGAAAGATTAAGTAGAGTTTGTTTTAACAGTTAGAGTTTGGAGATGAATATATGAGATAATGGAAATGTTAGTTGAGATATGCAATGTATTTATACTAAGCAATGTGTGGGTTGAGTTAATTGCTTTTTAATTAATATATATGTTAGGAAGTTGTGCCATAATCATCATCATCTCTCTCAATAATGCTGCTTCAAATCCTATTACTAACCCTTCTCATTCCATATTATCCGTTCATATGTACAGTGAATGTCAGTAATAATGCATGCATTGGAATTCTAACAGGCCGTAATTATGCATGCATCTAGTAATATTTAATTTTTTTTTTTTTTTTTTTTAAGAACAAACAACAACGGTTATTTTAAAACAACCCGTTGTCTTTAGTTATAAAAACAGTTTTGTATATTACAACCCGTTGTTATAACTTTCCCCCCAAAATTGAGTCACACTTTCCACAACGGGTTTTTATACATAAAACCGTGGTTAATATTTTTAACAACGGTTTCCTTAAGTAAACCAACCGTTGTTAAAACCTTCTACAACGGACGCTTTAACAACGTCCGCTTTTTTATATAACAACGGTTTTTGACCGTTGTTATAGCCTGTATCTGTAGTAGTGCCCCTCCACATGGATGTGTGATGGACATCCGATGTGGAAAAGAAAGTGGTGCTGGCCGAGACCGAGGTTGTGAGCGCCGTGGGCTTTTGATTGCTCCCAGCCGGTGCTGACAAGCTTGGTTGATCATGTGGCCGGCGGATGGTAGATACTTAGGAGTTTGTTGAGGAAGGTGAATAGGCAGAGAGATTTGAAAGGGCGTGTTGAAGACGCTTGGTCACTGTTGCATTGATTGACGTCCAACTGTTGCAACGATTGACATTCCGTGGTTGCATGTCTGACACGTGTCCGTTTGCTGATTGGCTGGCGTTTCATGGGCTGAGCCCGGATTGGTCCTTCTTCATGGGCTCTCCCCTATAAATAGGGCAGTTAATCCCTGAAATTGGGCACCAATTTCATTTTCTCAAAAATTTTCTTCTTTCTAGCCCTTTTTGACGAAACTTCTCTCTAGCTTTCAGAATCATTACTCCGGCGTAGCATTTCTCTTCAAGGTAAACAAACAAATCCTCTCTTATTAACTTGTAAGTTTTGTTGTAAACATGTCTTCCTGCTGGTCTTAGGGCCTAGTAAGCCTGCGCCGGGGGGTTCCCCGTCGCGTCTTGATGAGGAGGAGATACTAAACGCCATCCCGATAAGGTTTGGGGGCCCTAGATCTCCGTCTCCTGACGTTGATGATGACTGTGAGGAAGAGATTCCTTCTGGTAAGGAGAGGCCGCATATCCTGGATCACGGTGAGGCGTGCATGACCGGTCCTGACCGTGCCTGGACCAATAAATTCGCCAGTTGTTCCGGTGGGACTCTTTTCGAGGGTCATTTCTACTTCGGTGAGGGGTACAAAATTTTTATCCCTGGGGAGGGTCAGGCGGTCTGTTGCCCTCCTCCGGGTCATATTGGTGTGTATATCAGGCACCTGGAGTATGGGCTCCGGTTTCCTTTGAATAAACACGTCATGGCCATCATCAAAGCTATGAACGTCGCCGTGGCTCAACTGCATCCGTTGGCCATTAGGACGATAGTTGGCTTCGTGTGGCTGTGTCTTTTTAAGGGGAGGTACCCACGATTAACTTATTCCGCCGGCTTCATCATCTTCGGGCATCGACCCCCGTTAAGGTGGGGTGGTACGGCGTGCGAGATGGAGCCGGCGTCCTCTCTGTTGATAAGCTTTCTTCCGCAAGGATTTGGAAGGGGCGGTGGGTGTATGTCGAAGTGCCGGGTGACTATCCGCTGCCCCGTTCCTTCCAGCACCAAGTCAACTTACGGTGCGAGAGTAAGAGGGAGCGTGAAAAATGGGTCTCCCAGAGTAAACTTAAGATGGATGCCAGTAAGGTTCCTCTTTGTGCGGATGAGGAGCGGGCGTGCTGTTGTTTGATCGAGAAAGGATGGGTGCCCCCGACTCAGATTATTCTTCAGGATGAGCTGCTTTGCCGCGTCGGCCTCATACCGGCCCTCAACCAGGGTGAGTAGGGTCGGTGTGAGGCCCATCTTTGTCTGTTATGCTCCTTGTTTTAGAGCTTTGTTTTACTTCTTTTATGTAACTCTTGTCTGGTTTCTTGCAGACCGGTTTGGCCAGGATCTGTCTGAGGGGACCTTGAAGAGGTTAGGGCTTGATAAGGACGGGAACGTCGTTGAGCGGCACCCTCAGGCTGACGGACGTGATCGTAGGCTTGCTCCCAACGAACTTATGGATAAGCAGCTGAAGGCACTGGATCCGGCGGCGGCTCAAGCACGGGTTCTCGGAGGCGTGCCGAAGAGAAAGCCAAAGGCGGCGTCCAGGTTGGCAACGGCGTCAGTCCCACTTCCTTCTTCAACCCCGTCGGCCCAGAAGGAGCCTGTGGAGGTCATCGATGTCTTCGAGGAGGTGGTGACCGTTGCGAAGGGCCCTCCTCCTTCGAAGAAGAGAAACAAGCCACTGCCGGCTTCTACCGTTGTCGGTGAAAAGAAAGATTCACCCGGTTCTCCGTCTAAGAGGGCCCGGATCGGTACGGACTTAACCTGTGGTTCAGACTTAGCTGGTTCGTTATGCATTCCCGATGACAGACTCTCTGATGTGTCAATGAATGTTGACATGGATGCGCTGTGTAAATTTTTTGTAGATCCGTCGTCGGCAGCCGCCGTTCTTACTGAGCGGCAATTAGAGAAGCAGCCTGAGAAGGCGGGTGATGGGAATGTCACCGTTGACTCCGTAATTCCGAAGGTTTCTCCCGCCGAGCTTGTGGCAGAGGGCACAAGAATACACAAGAGGCTGGCGAAGTGGACTCAGCTGGCCGGCTCCTACATTATGGAGCAAAGAAGGCTATGGCCTGTGCAGGCCGCCGATCCAACGGCTTAAGCTTGATCTTTCTGCTGCGAAGGGAGAAGCCGGGAAGGCTAAGCTTGACCTCCTTGCTGCTCAGAAGCGTGCGGAGGAAACTGAGAAGCAGCTACTGGCCGAGAGGGCCAAAGTTGAGACCGCTGATGCCACCTCTGCCCAGTTGCTGGAGGAGCGGGACAGGTACAAGGGTGGCTACGACGCCGTTGTCGCCAAAAGGGAAGAATGGAGGGGGATGTATGAGGCTCAGTCGGAGGCACTCGCGGACACTAGGGCTGTTCTTGCCCAAAGGGAGAAGGATATTGAGGTGCTTCAAGATAAGATCCTCCCTGACCTGTGCGCTAAATTCCGGGATCAAGCCGAGGAAGCGACCAGGGAGGCAATCAAGAGGCTCATTCCTGAAGACTCCTTCCCGTGGGAAAAATTTGAACAGCTTCAGGATGAGATGGCTGATGCCGCGGAAAAAGCGGTTGCGGAAAAGGAGGAGGCGGCGAAGGCGGCTCAGATAGCCGAGGCCAAGGCGGCCTATGATGCAAAGGTGAAGGAGGCCGAAGAGGAGGCTGAAAGGCTGAAGGCATGTGGAAATGACAAGCTTTCCTCTGGGCCGGCCGACGAAGTTGACACTGCTGCTGCCGATGGTGGGCAGCATCAAGCGTAGGGAGACGGGCGGTCGTCACCAGACTCACCCGGCGTCTCGGATAGCTTTAGCTGTTCGGGGGCCAACTACTGAGCCTTTCCTCCCTGCCATCTTTTGGCGCTTCAGAGATCATGTCTGTAACCTTTTGCTTTTCTTTTCCTTGTTTATGTAAAACTTTGGTAGGTTGCGTTTTGGCTTATCCTTATGGGGACGGCCGTCGTCTGCATTCTTCTCGTTTGTAATCTGTTGTCATTAATGAAAGTTTGCTTGTTTTGCCTCTGGCTTGGCCAAGGTCTTTTCTTGTCTTCTTGCGTTATTAATTGAGCGCTTTTTCATTTTTACCTTCGGCTTAGCCGAGGCAGCTAGAATGCGTATCTCAACTGCGTTTAACGTCTTTTTCTCGAACATGTTAGCGTGTTGGTCGCTTCCTCTTTCACTCTCGGTCTAGCCGAGGCGTCGGATTTGCGCTTCCCAACCGCCGTTGTGAACATGTTAGCGTGTCGACCGTTGTGTCCCCTGCCGGGCCTTCGGGTGACCGAGGCGACTAGGGGTTACGGCGCGACAGCGTTCTTTGGCGTATCGACCGTTGTGTCCCCTTCCAGACCTTCGGCGGACCGAGGCGGCTAGGGGTTACGGCGCGACAGCATTCTTTGGCGTATCGACCGTTGTGTCCCCTGCCAGGCCTTCGGCGGACCGAGGCGACTAGGGGTTACGGCGCGACAGCGTTCTTGGGGTGACTGCACGGCTTGGGCCGTGGCGTCTACCTCGATGCGACTGCGGAGGGGATGAACACTTTGATGGAAAAATTGGGTGATTCTTCATTAGATTTAAACATGCGTTGGGGTGCCAACAATTGTTTTGGACACCTCCGCCGCTACACAAAGTATTTCCTGAGATTGTCAGTGTTCCAATGGCTCATCAGAGGCACACCCTCCATGTCGGTCAGCCGGTATGTACCTGGCCTCATTTCTTCAACCACTTTGTAGGGGCCCTCCCAGTTGGCCGTAAGTTTACCATGGATGTTTCCTTTGTTGGTGGCGGCCGACTTTCTTAGGACTAGGTCTCCTACTTTTAAGTCCCTTTTGTGGACTCTTCGGTTGTAGGCTCTTTTCATTCGGCTCTGGTATACTGCCAAGTTGAGGCGTGCTGTATTTCGGCTTTCTTCGACCAGGTCTAGGGAGGTTCTTAAACCTTCCTCATTTTCAACTGGGTTAAAGGTGGCCGTTCTGTATGTTGGCACCGTTGCTTCAATTGGTAGGACGCCGGACCCATAGACTAGGTGGAATGGATGCACCCCGTTGCTTCTTTCTCCGTGGTTCGCAAGGACCATAGGACGCCGGGTAGCTCATCGGCCCATCTTCCCTTTAGGTCTTCAACTGTCTTCTTCAAACCGTTGAGGATTGTTTTATGGTCGCCTCCTTTGTCCGTTGCTCTGTGGGTGACAGACGGAGGAGTATGCAAATTTGATACCGAGTTCCTCCGGCCCAGCTCATTATTGTGTCACTCCAAAACTCTCGGCCGTGGTCGAATACCATGACTTGGGTAACCCAAAACGAGTTATGACATTTTCCCAGATTACCTTTCTTACGGCCGCCGTCGTCTTCGCAGTATCGCTACCGCTTCCACCCATTTGGTGAAGTAGTCCACAACGACGACAATCAAGAACTTTCTTCCGCCGGATGCCGTCGGAAATGGCCCTAGGAGATCCATCCCCCACTGTGCAAAAGGAAGGGGACTAAGTACCGGCTGCAGGTCTCGGGATGGCGCATGTATCACCGGAGCATGCATTTGGCAGTTGTTGCACTTTTTGGTCTTGGCTCTGGAATCCGCAAGCATGGTGGGCCAGAAGTAGCCGGCTCGGAGAGCTTTGTGGGCTAGTATTCTTGTCCCCATGTGATGGCCGCAGATGCCTTCGTGAATTTCTGTCAGTATCAGCTCCGCGTCGGTCGGACCGACACACTTCAAGAGTGGCCTCATCACGGACCTCCTGTATAATTCTCCTTCAAACACCAAGTACCTTGCTGCGATCCTTTTTAGCTTCTGTGAGAGACTGCGGTCCTCCGGTAACTCATTCATCAGTTTGTACTTTATTATCGGAGTCTTCCACGTCGTCTCGGCCTCTATGTCGCCCACCATTCCGACGGTCTCAGTAATGCTTTTGGCATTCCGATGTCCACCAAAGACGGTTCGATTCGATATTCTTGATGGTTGAATCGGCAAGCTTTCGAGAGCGTCGGCTCGGTTGTTCTACGACTGGAGATACATTGTATCCGGAAGGATTTCAACTTCGAAGTATCGGCTTTTACCCTTTCCAGGTATCTCATCATCCCGTCGTCCCGAGTCTCGTACTCTCCTCGATTTGATTAGCCACTAATAGTGAATGTTTTCAAAATGATGTGCTCCCCGGCAGCCCCTAGCTAGCTCAACTCCGGTTATCACCGCCTCGTATTCGGACTCGTTGTTTGAGGCCGAGAAGGTAAATTTCAAGGCATACTCAAACTCGTCCCCGTTTGGGCCGATGATGAGTATCGGCTCGAGTTGTTCTTCGTGGAGGACCCGTCGGTGTATACCTCCCATACTCCGGGGTTTTGCTCCTCTTGATATGTGCACTCGGCCAGGAAATCGCCAGGTCTGTTCCTTTATCGAGGGCCTCGGCTTGTACCGAATGCCGGAAGCCGGGATAACTCATCGCCCATTTGATGAGTCTGCCGGATTGCTCAAATTTTTCCAATGCTTTCTCCAATGGTTGGTCGGTTAAGACCGTCACGGGATGTGCGTCGAAGTAGGGTTTCGGTTTCCTTGCGCAACGACGACGACAAAGAAAAGTCGCTTTCTCAATCGGCGGGTAGTTTCTCTCGGCGGGCAACAACGTATGGCCGACAAAGTAGATTGGGTCTTCTTTGTTTGTCCTCTTCTCTCGACGATCACGACACCGACCGTGGCCGAGGTAATCGCTATGTACAGATATAGCGTCTCCCCAAAGATCGGTCCGGGACGGGGTTGGGAGAGTACGGAGATGAGCTTTTAGTTGCTTGAAAGCCGTGCTCTGTTCCTCCCCCAGCTAAAGTCTTTATTCCCCTTCAACACTTTGAAGAATGGGGTGCTCTTGTCGGCCGACCGAGAGATGAAACGGGCTAGAGCCGCCATCCTCCCGCAAGCATCATAACCTCTTTTCGATTCCTCGGCTCTCGGCGCAGATCCAGGATTGCTTGGACTTTGTCCGGATTGGCATCAATTCCCCGGCGCCGACAAGTACGCCGAGGAACTTACTGCCCGGACACCGAAGTTGCATTTCATCGGGTTGAGCTTCATCTTGTATTTTCTTTGTGAACAAAATGTCTCGTGTAAATCGGCTAAGTGCTCGCTGTCGGACTTGCTTTTTACAATGGCATCGTCGACGTAAGCCTCAATGTTTCGCCCTTTTTTATTTTGGAACACTTTGTCCACCAGTCTTGAGTAAGTTGCGCCGGCGTTCTTTAGACCAAACGACATCATTTTATACATGTACGTGCCGTTAGCAGTGATGAATGCGCATTTGGGCATGTCTTCTTCGGCCATGAATACCTGATGATACCCTGAGAAGGCGTCCAGCAAGCTCAACATAGTATAGCCTGCCGTCGCGTCGATTAGACTATCTATCCGAGGCAAGGGATAGCAATCTTTGGGGCACACTTTATTAAGATTGGTGAAATCTACACACATCCTCCACGCCCCCGACGACTTCTTCACCATTACAACATTAGCTAACCATTCAGGATACGTACAGGGCATGATAAAGCCCGCCGTCAGTAATTTATCCACCTCGGCTTTGATGGCTTCATCTTTTTCGGCTGAGGAGTTCCTCATCCTTTGCTTGACAGGGCGAGCGGTGGGGAGTACGTTCAGCTTGTGAACAATTACCTCCCGGCTCACGCCTGGCATCTCGGCCGCTGAGTAGGCGAAGACGTCCTTGTTCTCCCTTAGCAGGTCTAGGAGGGCGGCCCTAAATTTTGGCTCCAGGTTGACACCGATAGTCACGGTGCGCCCTGGGTCAATTTCCACCTCTTCGGTCTCGGCTCCCTCGACCATGCCGACATTTGAATCCATGAAGTCGCCCCCCTGTTGCAAGGATGAGCTCTTCCCCTTTTCTGACTTCCTTGCCACTTTGAGGGATTGCATGTTGCATCCTCTGGCAGCTACCTGGACGTTGACCACCTCGTCCTTCTCGTCCTTGAAGACGAGCTTATACGCTTCCCCCCGGTCCGAGACATACATCAGTGTCAGGGCCCGGACGGACATCACGGCGTCGGTCTCGCTCAGAGTGACTCTGCCTATGAGAACGTTGTAGGAGGACGAGCCGTCAATGACCACGAACTCAGCTAGGACATTCCTAGCCGCGTTCCCCTCGCCGAACATCACTGGCAATCTGATTGACCCCAGGGGTACCAGGCCGGCCCCGGAGAAACTGTACAGCGGATTGGTGCAGGGGCTCAAGTCCTCAACCTTCAGGCCGAGTCCCAGAAAGCACTCCCTGAACATAATGTTTGTGTAGGCGCCTGTGTCAATCAGGCACCTCTTGACCAGGTGGTTGGATATGTCCAAGTGGATTACAAGTGGGTCGCTGTGAGGGGCGATGACTCCCTCGTAGTCCTTCTTCCCAATAGTTATATCGGGGATGTTGGAAGCGGTGGCCGCTGTGTTGGGCACAAAGTTGATGGCCTGATACAGCTCGTTCAGGTGCCGTTTGTGCCCATGAGCGGACCCACCGTTCTCGTTGCCCCCGATGACGACATTGATCACTCCTATCCGTTCGAAGACGGATTTTTTATTCGAGCCGCCGGCATCAATCTTTTGGCCTTTGGCGACATACTTGCCGAGGCTCCCCTTCCGGATCAGCTCTTCGATGGCATTCTTCAGATGCCGGCAGTCGTCAGTCAAGTGGCCGGTGTGGCCATGGTACTCGCAGTACTGGCTCGTGTCACCGTCACTCCTCGGCCTGGGAGGCCTTTCCCACTTCTGACCCTCGTTCTTGCTCAGGGCGAAGACCTCGGCGGCAGATACGACCAAGGGGGTATGGCCATTGAAACGTTTCTGGTAGTTCGGTCCTGAACTCCCCCCGGCGCCCGCCGAGTCCTGTTTCCTGGCGGATCTGTCAGACCGTGACCTATTATTGTCACGGCGTCTTTCGTCCGGGTTATTCTCCCGGCGACTCTTACTCTCTGAGTGTTCGGCGTCACTGGGGCCCACCCAGGTTTTGTGGTAGTCCTCCACCTTTATGGCTTGATCGGCCAACTTCCTGGCGGAGTCTAAGTTCAGGCCGCCGCACTTGATGAGCTCGTTTTTTAGGTCTCCTCTCGGGAGGCCTTTCATTAGCGCGAAGGCCGCCAGTTCACTGTTCAGCTCACGAATCTGCTGAACCTTGGCGTCGAACCTCTTCACATAACTCCGGAGAGACTCGCCTCCCACAGACGGCGCCAATTGTTCCGGGTGTAATTCCAGAGCAGTTATTTGTTACCACCCGCGCTTGTAGAATGACGTCTTTGCTTGGCTTCTCCTTTCGGTCTCCTGAAACAGTGAACAAACTGAGGGCTCGGCTTGGGGCCGAGCGAACTCACTCCGACGCTCAAGTCAGTAACTTGGAGAGGCAAGTTGTTGTTGCTTGGCGAAGTATATATTGTAGAGAGATAAGGAAGATATTACCAGATGAATAGTGGTTCTTAGGTTAAATTGTGGATCATTTCCTCAATGATAGTTGAGGAGTATTTATAGACTTTCACCTTTTGTCACGTAGTGGCCAAGTGGCCAAGTGGCTTAGCAGGTGGAAAGACTGAGCTACCCTCGGCCGAGGGGCCATGGCAGGCCGGCGGGCCCTGTTGACTCGCCGCCGAGGGGTCTTGGATATGAGTTCGCGGATGTGTGCCCCGGCTGGTTGGTTGCCCCGGCCGGGACCAAGAGAGAGCCGAGCCAGGCCTCGTCTTGTTAGGGCTGTCTAAGCCGTTGACTTGCTGCGGGTATCTTTGACCTTGCTCAATATGTTGACTTGGTCAGCGGGTGCAGAATATGCCCCATCAGAACCAAAAAAAAAAAAGGAAGTAATGATAGGGTAAGATCGTCCAATAGCTAGTTTCTTCACCAAAAAAAACAAACAAAATCATCATCCAATAGCTAGTTATTTTGGAAGTTAAATATCTCTTTTATATTAATAATAATAGATAATTCTGTAGATGGGTGTTACGTTTAAACAATCAAAGAGCCGTTTTACGTGGTGCGGTACGACTGTCATATTCCATAACATTTTAATTAAAATGTTGTACTTTATGGATATTACATACCTTCTCCAACTCAACAAATCTTATCTATATTAATACAAAAGACAATACTCAATCCTCAGCGCGCCACGTCATTAATGCAGGTTTTTTTTTTTTTTGGAAATTCATGTTATGGTGGGACCCGTGAGTGTGCAATGTATTTATTTCTTCAGATTTCCGTCTTTTCAAACATGCGATAAATTCCGTCTTACAACAAATTCTATGAAATAATATTATGAAAAAATTCTATGAATTAATATTATGAAATACTTTTATACATTCCGTGTAAATAAAATTAGTAACATATACGCAGAATGAATTACAAATACGAGTAAATGAAATTGAATTACATAATTTTTAAAACAAAATTACATAATAATAAAATTACATAATTTCAAGAAGGAATAACATTTATATACGGGATCGAACATAAAACGCAAATGAATTACATACATATGTTAAAGTTGATTATATTAGATTATATTTCTTTTATCCGGATGTAAAGTTTTTTATGTATGCAATTTTTATTTACAAGAGTAGATTACGTTATTTCCTTATAAACCAGTGTATGTGAACACGTATTTGTAACAAATTTAAACATAATTTATGTAGATTGTAGATTGAGACCAACTAGATAAGTACAATGGAAATGCAAAAACAAATATACATCCAAAAACATTAATATTGGCCCAAATACATACCCGTGCAATTTTGCACGGGTTTAAAACTAGTTCTTTATATTTAATTAAAATACTTTTCATAAAATAATAAAAATATAAATAATTTGTTGAGTCGAAGGAAGTATTTAATTTCCTGGAAATCATATGGATCATTTTATGCTGGAGCATGCTCCTTATGGTAGTTTACAGTTTCACAGTTTGTTACTCTGTAGTTGAGCTGTAAAATCCAGGAGCAATTTGATATTTCGATAATATTATGATAATATATCATACCTATAATAATAATTACGGTTTTTCTAATGTGAAATATTCTGATATGGAAAATAATTATTCATAATACTTCCATATATGTCACATACGTAATAATATTCCCTTTCTTTTATAGTATCATAATCATAATAAAATAATTTTTTTTACCAAATTAATGTGATTAATTAGGATAATAAATTACCTATTCAAAATTAGAATCTCTTGTCTTACAAAGATTCCTAGTACCATTAAGAATCAACATACATTGTGTCATTGTGTGAGAATCCTGTTCACACACAACTCCTACTCCTAATATATATTAAAATAATACAATGTATATATATAGTCTGTCTCTCTGAAATTTTAGTAATATTACAATCTAACAACTTCAAACCAAACAAATTAAATAAAATTAAACCCTAATAATAAAACCATGGCGGAAATTCAACCCGTCAACGGTGCAGTCGTAGTCGAAGACGAACAAGAAGAATCCGTCGTAGAACAAGTACGCTTAACGGTTTCAAACGACGATGATCCGAAATTACCCGTATGGACGTTTAGAATGTGGTTTCTAGGCATTGGGTCATGTTTACTATTATCATTCTTAAATACATTCTTTTATTACCGGTCTGAACCGCTTATTATAAGCATGATTACCGTCCAAGTGGCGACATTGCCAATTGGCCGGTTCATGGCACGGGTTCTTCCGACGACTGTTTATCGAATTGGGTCGTGGGAGTTTTCGTTTAATTCCGGTCCGTTTAATACTAAGGAACATGTGTTGATATCTATGTTTGCTAATGCTGGTGCTTCGTTTGGTGGTGGTCCTGCTTATGCTGTTGGTATTGTTGATATTATTAAGGTTTTTTATTTTAGGAAGATCTCGTTTTTTGCGAGTTTTATCCTTATTATTACGACTCAGGTACGTCCGTTCACAAATTCTTGTTTAAAATCGTTTTATAAATTTTATAATATATACCGTCGTATTAGAAAGCATGTTTTTATTGTAAAACGCCTCATAGAATTATTCCGAGTAATGTGACTTTTAGCGAACACTATACTACCTGTCAATAAGACACTCCTTGCAATTTGAAACTTATGAGGCTTAAATTTGAACAAAAAAAAACATAATTTTCCGTCACAAACGGCTTGTTGTACAATTCCAATTATTCGCTTAATTTCTTAATCTTTCTCCTAATTAGTTTAGAACTAATAAAATTTCATGATTTTTCTCCTAATTAGTTTAGAATTAATAAATCTTATATTTCCAATTATTGGCCTATTTTCATGATTTTCCCCTAATTAGTTTAGAATTAATAAATCTTATATTTCCAATTATTTGCCGAATTTAATGATTTTTTTCTAATTAGTTTAGGATTAAGAATTGCCTAATTTCATGATTTTTCTCATAATTAGTTTAGAATTAATAAATCTTATATTTCCAATTATTTGGCTAATTTCATTATTTTTTTCTAATTAGTTTAGAATTAAGAATTCTAATTTATTTTCTAACTTCTATTGGAGATCAAAAATATGTCATAAAGTAAATCGGTAACGTAAATCTCGGATAATTATAGATTATAGAGATTAGAGAACCATAATGTGTTTCCTTTCTTGGAGAGTATTGAATATAAATCACAATTCGAAACGTAAACAATGTTTTGAGGAAGAACCTCATACCAAATACGTCTACTAAAATATCATGGACGAACATGAGCTAGTTTATGTGCAACTCAGTTAATTATTGACGAGGTTGTAAAATTGTAATGGGCTAATTGTGCAGGTACTTGGATATGGTTGGGCTGGAATACTGAGAAAGTATGTTGTTGATCCAGCTGAAATGTGGTGGCCCAGCAGTCTTGTTCAAGTTTCACTTTTCAGGTATATTTTTATTTTCATTTAACACAAATATTAACCGTTATTGTGCCGAAAAAGTACTTGTGATATCTCACCCTCACGTTCCCTTTTTATCAAAAACTTAACCATAAGTTGTTGTGTAGGACCATTTTATATATAAGACCAGCCCAATAACACAAAGTCCAAGTAAATTAGTGAATATGTCGCATATTTATCATAAGATATCGAATTGTCAAGATAAAGTTCAAATATACATAAAATTACATGTTATTTATGGGCTATTCTCCTTTTGAGCCATTTCTATGCTATAGGACGGTACTATAGGAGAATTGTTAAGAATTATTAATAATTACTCCCTCTGTCTCGGTCATTTGTTGTCCTTTTCTATTTTGGGGTGTCTCAGTCATTTGTTGTTCTTTCTATTTTAAGAATGAATTTGATGAGTAATTTGATCATTCCCACTCAATTTATTCCACTTGTCATTTAGTAATTGGCCCCTTCCCCCTTTTATTGGTCTTTGTGCCAAAACCAAAGGACAATAAATGACCCGAACGGAGGGAGTATAAATGTATCACTAAAACATTTACAAGGCTACTTGCCTACTTGTACATCAATTTCTGATGGTAATTCTTAAGAATTATACTATAATTAGCTTCTTATCGTATATCCTTGACCCCTTTGGACAAGCGTTTTTATAAATTGGAATAATCTGAGTGAATTTGTGCATGAAAACAGGGCATTACATGAAAAGGAAGACAAAACAAAAGACAAGAGCATATCAAGGAGCAAGTTCTTCATAATAGCACTAATATGCAGTTTTGCATATTACATATTCCCCGGCTTCCTATTCCAAACACTCGGAAACATTTCGCTAATATGCTTATTTGCCCCGAAAACAGTAACAAACCATATAATAGGATCCGGGTTACAAGGCTTAGGCATAGGATCATTTACATTCAACTGGAACGTTATAGCCGCGTTCCTCCAAAGCCCATTAGTTACGCCTTTCTTTGCTATTGTCAATGTCGCGGTTGGATATGTTTTGACGATGTATGTTGCAGTACCCATCGCGTACTGGGGGTTGAACAGTTTTAATGCCAGGACTTTTCCCTTCTTGTCGTCGGACCTTTTCACTCCTAGTGGCCAGTCATATGATATTACTTCGATTGTGAATAACAAGTTTCAACTGGATGTCGATGCTTATGCTAAGCAAGGTCGCGTTAATCTTAGCATGTTTTTTGCTTTTAGTTACGGCCTTGGCTTTGCTGCTGTCGTCGCTACTTTATCCCATGTACTCTTGTTCAATGGCAGGTATGACCACTCATTCATTTTAGGTATATTCTACGTGGTAACCCCGTGTTTTTTTATTTTCTACTAACCTTGTTTTTGTTAGCCTTTGATTGACTGGCCATAACTCACGTTCAAAAATTCTGAAAGAGGTGATTTTTTTTCAAATTGACCGGGTTTACGAGATGTTTGATCTGGAAAAAAAGCTTTCAGTTTCTGAACTCGTGGCTAGAATTACTGCCAGTCAAACTTTAAATTTTGCTGACCGTAACTCTTTGCAGCGTGTTTCAAATGCGACATTTTTTTTCAAATTGACCGCTCTTATGATATCTTTGATTTGAAAAAAAAAGTCGTCGCTTTCGGAACTCATGGTGTCAGTCAAAGGCAAAGGCATTGTTTTGTAAAAATGAGGTTACTATCTTACTATGTAGAAAATAAAAAAATACGGAATTACCACGTAGAATATCCCTTCATTTTATTATTGTCGTTTTACAAATTCCAATAATTCCTTAATTCCCGTGAAATCTTCTAAAACGACAAATAAAATGAAACAGAGAAACTAGAAAACATAAATAAATTATGCTAACTGGGTTGAAATAATGCACAGGGACATATACCAGCAATACAAAGCATCGTCGAGAGGGAAAGTGGACATCCACACGAAAATGATGAAGAAATACAAGGATGTTCCATTTTGGTGGTTCGGAGCATTATTAGTCGGATCTTTTGCTGTTTCTTTGCTGCTCTGTATCTTTATGGTTGATGAAGTCCAAATGCCGTGGTGGGGTCTCATTTTTGCCTCTGGACTCGCTTTCATCTTCACTCTTCCTGTCAGCATTATTACTGCAACAACTAATCAGGTAAACACATATACTGTCTATGTTAACTTTGATCACTACAAGAATTCCTGTTTCGGGCGACTGAAAATGGTCGCCCAAACCTAGTCGCAGGCATTAGTCGCCAAATGGAATTTGGGCGACTGATTTCAGTCGCCAAATAAGAATTTGGTAAAATCGATTATTCACTAAATCACTTTGAATTTTTGCTATGTATTAACGTGACACCTAGTTTAGTTGGTAGAATCATAAGAAGTGGTACTCATGACCTGGGTTCAAAACCCGTGTCAGCTGTTTATGACTGAGAACTGATTGTACTTTTTGGTTATATTATATGAATGCAGACACCGGGAATAAATATCATCACAGAGTATTTGATGGGTTTGATTTTACCCGGGAGACCAATCGCTAATGTAGTTTTCAAAACATATGGTTATATCAGTATGTCACAGGCTGTTTCCTTCCTCAACGATTTCAAACTCGGCCATTACATGAAGATCCCTCCTCGTTCCATGTTCTTGGTTCAGGTAATTTCCTCATTATTTACCCTAGTAAGTCTCCCTTGCGACAGGTCGCAAATTTTAACGTAGGAAATATGACCATTTTATGATAAAAACATCTACAAATTCTTATTTTATCAAATAGATTTTATCATAAAATGGTCGTCACATGCTTATAATACCCTTTTCTTAATGTAAGGGGGTAAAAGTAGACCTGGGAAAATCAACCCGACCCGAAACGACTGACCCGAGACCCGTAGTGACCCGATCAACATCACCCGAATGTAACCCGAATTGACCCGACCCGACCCGACCCGAACATGACTCGAGCTTCTTGACCGTAAATAACCCGACCCGAAAATGACCCGATCCGAAACCACCAAGCCTGAAAATGGCCCAACAAAATATAACTTTAACTGAACCGAAAAGACTTGAAATGGTTATTTCTTTATTATTCATAAACCCGAAAATGACCCGATCCGAAATAACTCGACCCGCCCCGAAATGAATTAACTCGAAATCAGTGAGAGACCCGAACTGACCCGACCCGAATTGGCCCAACCAGAACCTGACCCATTGACCTGTTTGCCAAGTCTAGGTAAAAGCATGACTAGATCAAATTCAGCATTACATTTTAGTGAGTACTAAGTATTTGTTGTATATCTAAAGTTTGTCTGTTGAAATGAACAATAGTTCATTGGAACTATAATAGCAGGAACAACCAACTTAATTACAGCATGGTGGCTACTAAATTCCGTCAAAAACATCTGTCATAAGGACCTCCTACCGGCAGGCAGCGACTGGACATGTCCGAATGACCGAGTATTCTTTGATGCATCAGTGATATGGGGCTTACTAGGACCAAAAAGGATGTTTGGATCAGAAGGCAACTACGGAAGCTTAAACTGGTTTTTCCTCGTAGGCATTGTGGGTCCTTTCATAGTATGGCTCTTACACAAAGCATTCCCGAGACAGCGTTGGATTGCGCTGATAAATTTGCCTGTTATGTTTGGTGCAGCCGGGTGGATTCCACCTGCTTCGTCTCTTAACTACAACTCATGGATATTTGTTGGGATTATCTTCAATTTCTTCGTGTTGCGCTATAGGAAGAAGTGGTGGCAGAAGTACAATTATGTACTCTCGGCCGCCTTGGACGGTGGAGTGGCATTCATGAGTGTGCTTCTGTACTTGGCTATTGGAGGTAAGACCCTTAATTGGTGGGGTGGTGCAGGAGAGGAATACTGTGGACTAGCTATCTGCCCTACTGCTAAGGGTATTGTTGTTGATAATTGTCCTGTGTTTCAATAGCGGGTTTGAACTTATTTATATAATACCGACTTTTATTTCACCGTGTTCTTCTCATTTTTCGTAATATGTGACGGGAATTTTGAAATATGAGGAGGATGCGCGAAGAAATAAAGGGAGTATATAGGAATAGAATCGTAACAAGTTGGTTAGTTTAATTTATATGGATCTCATTTCGGAGACTCTGGAATCCTTATTTTATTTTGTGAGTATTATTTCGATGTATCCTTTAATTAATTTGTGTCTGTACTTAAGTACCTTCTTAAATCAATTCAATTATTTCAAGCTTCATATATTTTTGCGGTTTTTTTATTTTGAATTGGAATTTGGTTCGAGAGATTTGTCTTGTGACGAGTTTGATTCCTCGTTACGCATCAAGGATTCAAACTCGTTCTATGTATTTTGAATTGGTGCATAAGGTCATATTACCTTTTTTTTTTTCATGCATATATACATGACATAGACACATACTTGTACATAGAGAGAATGAGAGATTGAGGACATGATTTATAGATTTTTAAGTAGGAAACCGTTTGTAAATTTTTCCGTATCCGCTCATAAATTTACTTACCGGCGTTATAATTGATAATACTTTACATAATACATGGTTTTTGTATATAGAAAGGTTGTATTAAGTGGAATTATTGATCTACTTGATGAACTACACAAATTATATTATAAGACCGTTGTATGGTAGACTCACCCAAAAAATAATTACATTTTATTATGGATTTTTCTATGTAGTCCTTGTGTTTTTTCGAATTCTACGTGGTACCCTAGATTTATTCAATTTCTTATATTTATTGGACAAGTTTGTGTGGTTATATTGTGCAGCGAAATTATAGTTGATTTTTGACCACACAAACTTGTCCAAAAAAGGAAAGAGTGAACAACAATGAAATTGGACAGAAAGAAAAAGAGGAACAACGTAGAAATTTTTAATATAAAGTAATTACTTTTTATCGGCGGCACAATATAACCGTCGTACCCAATAACTACTTAGATGAACTATGATCCTTGGATGTAGAACCTGGACGAGCAGCAAATCTAGATGTAAAAAGATGGGCATAATCTTGTTGGTCATGACATGCACTAATACCATCATCAAAATTTTGGGCATAACTTGAAGGGTCATACCCAAAATTACCGTCAACTTTTGACTTCTTTGGGTGGGTAACACACATATTTACTGCTACTGCACTGCTGTTTTTACAGTTGTTGTTAAAGCTTTTGCTCTTGCTTAGCATACTTTTAATTGGAGCCTTGATTTTGGAACTCACACCACATCTTGTTCCTTCATTCTTTGTTTTTGATGAAGATGATGATGAATCTTTCTCCATCTCTATTGTCTTTGGTGATGCAAATATGTAGTCTAGGGTAAATAATAGACGGAGTATTATATATCACGGTAAATAATGAATTCATTGCATGCCTAGATTGTCGTAATCTATTAGAGATTGTATTACACGGTAAAATTTTATTAAATAAGATTTTGGTGTATCTAGTATATTACACAATAAGATTTCATTAAATAAGATTTTTGGCATATACTCCGTAGTATATTACATATCTAGATTTCATTATATTTTTTACTTTGTTTAAAAAAAATAATTATATGCTTTAAATGCGTAAAAATAAGCATATGTTTTTGTAATTAAACTAACAATCTTATTTTTTTAATCATAAACTTTTTCCGAGTAAAAATGAAAGATTCGCTCTATTTTTATTCTTAGTATTTTTGCACATTAACAATTGTAGACAATTAAAAATAAAATTCAAAGTTCATTTATATATTATTATTAGCTCTAATTGTTAAGTTCTCTACACATGTCAATCTAAAATACCGTGCATTTACACGGGCTCTACACTAGTCTATTTATACAAGGTCAACAAGTACGGTGCGATTCAAAAGCCCAATTGTTTTAGTTAATAATTTCTCATCCCCTATTTACTAAATGAATAGGTGAACTCCAAAATTTTCCCTCCAAAAAGCATCTTTATAAATAAGGAAACTATTGCTAATTTAATTGTATTCACTAAATAAGGTAACTAATAATTATAATGTATTTCATTATATAATTTTTTTCATTAAATATTAACTTTTTCATCAACTTTTATAATTTTCACTAAACACTAAACTGTAGTATTTTAATTAAAATATAAATAATATAAAGTTATAAACTACTTTATTAAATCTTTTATTGATGTTATTATTTGAACATGACTTGACTCATACTATATATAAACAAAACAATAAATCGTTTTGATTACTTTCATGACAAAAACAAATGAGAGAATTAATAAATTGGAATCATTAGCTTTGTGGTATAAAAAATAATTTTTAAAAAATACATTTCAGTACGTTACTCAATTCTCTTTGACTAATTTTCAGTTTTAATTTTTTTTCTCGGAAAAATATACAATAATGAGAAAATGATTTGCAGTTCAATTTTACTCGGTTTTCTTGAATAATTTTACAGTTCAATTTTTTTTCTCATATCAAAATATAATAACATGAAATATGAAAAATTAATGAGATATTAATTTAGCATTATTAAGTAATATAAAAGTAAAAACTCTATAAATACCGCGCATTCATTGCGCGGGATCTAAACTAGTTGGTTAGTAAATCCTCACATAAAAAGCAAAATAAAATATTCATATACTTAAATAGTTAAATTATTCCTAATATGTTCCGTAGCAGAGAAACGGGAATTAGCAATATACTACAAATTACAAATACTTCATTCTGTACCCATTCTTTATCATACATGTATAATTGTAATTATGATCCTCTCCATTTTCTTTCTCTCCATTTCCTCTCACAAACTCATTTAATAATATTTTCTTCTTCATACTCTATTAATCATTTATTTCTATACATAAATCGTGAACCGTTCGATGTTGATAGAATTCAATCTCTTCCGTTGATCGGAAATAAACTCTCCATTTCTTTTTAGGAAATGAAGAGAATTTTTACTCGTATAATTGTTATCGTGATAATAAAGAGTCAATGGCAACTTCATAATATTGTTATAACTTTTATACCATTATAAAAGGGGTTATTTAATGGAAATACTATGAACTATGGGTGCCCTTCTCAAAATACTACGACCTATTAATTAACTACGATTACTAGCAACTATTGCACTCCCTTTCATAGAACAGAATAGGTCATTTTTTGACCGGATGGAGCAGGTTAAAAATTATAAGGGACCCACTTTTTTCCTTTAACACCACCACTACAACACCCTCCCAACCACTGTGGTCAGCCGCAACTCGTCTCCATCTTCTGCCCATAAAACCACATAACCCTCGCCTCCTTCCTCATAGTTACACTTCAATTTGTAATCGACAACACCAATTCAAGTCTGATATTTCTTTCAACAGTTTTGACCATGTCGTTCCACATCCCACCTACTAACCCTCATCAATTAGTGTGGCAGATTTGGGATATAGCCATAGTGACTAGTGGATGTTGGAATGGTACGAATCAAATGGGTTTGAACCGATGTCGGTTATTGCGGCAACGAGTAAGGCTCCATTGTTTTATGTTTCTCACAAATCAAATCCCCAACTCTCCTCTTATCATACCGCCGTTATCTTTATCAACACAAATCAAATTCCAGCCCTCCTCTTATCATTCTTCAACAACTTGAAAGCTCCATTGTTACCCCTGATCCCGCCATACCCTTTGCTAATTTCAATTAATTTAACAACCACCCAATTGAAGAAGAACCCAAATCTACAAAAGGCCAATTGGAGAAACAACCCAGCAATAATAGAAATAAGTAAAAAAAAAAGTACTAGATTTACACATGATAATTGCACAAATAAAACACTCCATTTACATTTACCCACACTAAAAACCAGTTATAAATGAAATCCAGAAGGGAGAAAATAAATGAACTGGATGTAAAATTGGGATGGGTAGCTGAAGGTTGTAGTAGTGATGGATCGACATTTGGCGGTTGGTGGTGTTGGGCTAGTGGCTGATGGTGCGGTGTGATGTTGCGGATGGTGTAGGTAATGTGGTGATGAATCTGATGATAAAGGTAGGGTGGGTTTATGAGTGGGTTTGTATAGAAAGTAAGAAGACTTTACTTGCTAAACAGGTAGTAGGTTACCTAGTGTAATAGGAGAATAGGGAGTTAATAGTTGCTAGTAATCGTAGTTAATTAATAGGTCATAGTATTTTGAGAAGGGTACCCATAGTTCATAGTATTCCCATTAAATAACCCTTATAAAAGTGGGTTTTTAATATCGAGTTTGTTATTGATGTGATGTATCTCAATGTTATAGTGATGTAATTATAAACAAACTTACACTTCCTCCGTTTAACTCCACTCTATCGCTTTCAATTTTCTACACTATTCACAAATAAACATTCTATTTCAATTTTCTCTTAATATATAAGTGAAAATATATGCATGCGGGATCTTGTTTGATTCGTCTTTACGAGTACATTAAAAATATCTAACTTTTATAATTTTTGCAAATAAGTAGCTAACGATATTTACCGCGTAAAACACGCGTTGACAAACGTGATAAAGTAAAGTGGTAGAGTGGAGTTGAATGGAGGAAGTATAAACGAGTAGGTTTGTTTCCATTTGAAAGTGAGAGCATCTCCAATGGTTAAGTAAAAGGACTTGCATGCAAATAAAAACGTTTTCAAGCTACTTGTTTAACCATTGAAGCATTCTACATGTACTAGCTTAAATTGAGCTAGTAGCTTCATGAAGCTAATAGCTCAAATGGGCCTACAAGAAAAAAATCTACCAACTAAAACAACACACTTGAATATTTAATTTTTATTTTCTAGGTAAAATAAGTAAATGTATTAATTAAAAGAGTATTGTGAAAGGTAGTTGATATATGGGTTCATTTAAGCCACAACACTAAGCTAGTAGCTTACCATTGTATTAGTTTGTAGCTTACAAATATTTTAGCTTGAAAATCTTTTGTGGCAAAGATAAGCTAGTTGTAACATTGTAGATGCTCTGACATGTAACATCATGGGAAACTTGCCCAGTTGCTTTTATCACAATGATCAATGAAGCATTAATGAATTTTCAATAAGTGATTTTAGCAACTTTGATTAACAGAGGAAGATAGGTTTGTGCCTATAATTGGGTGTGAATGTGTGATCCTTAATATTGAGTGTTACAGATATAATGGTTTTCTGGTCGAATAGTATTCTATAAGAGCAAATTCAATGGTTAAGTTTGAACACTTATTTGCAATTTCTTAAAATTACAAGTTAGTAATTTGACCATTGGAATTGTTTAGGTAGACTTGTTTAAACAAAGCTAGTAGCTCCATTAAGCTACTAGCTTAAGTGGACCCACAACATCGAAGCAACCAATAGGAAAATAGTCTTGATTTTTTTTTCTTTCTACTTCTCCAGCTACAAAAAAAAAAAAAAAAACAAGCTAAACAATTGAAGTACTTTATTAGTTTATATTTGTTGTATCTTAAAATATGATATGACAAAGTTAAGCTAGTATCAACTAGCTTACCATTGTACTTGCTCTAAATAAAGTAGATTTTTGAGACTATGTATGTTAATTGTTTAGTAAAAAGTGATAGAATATTACAATTTTCCATAAAAATAGCATTTAATTCTTTCCATTTAAGGTTTCTTATCCTATGCCTAGTGGGCATAGGTTAGAAAAACCCTTTTGCTTATTTGAAGTATAAGTGTTTTAAAAAAAAAGGAAAAAAATACTGACTTTTATTGAGGGTTAATAAAAAAACAAAAGAAAAACTTAAATATTTTACTTCGGGGAGAAATCAAACTTTGGGCCTCAAAATAATAAAAAAACGGAAATTTCTCATGGTACCCTCGAACTTTGACAGATTACACATGGTACCCCTTACTTTAAGTTTCTGCATATGGTACCCATGTGTTTACTATTTTCTTTCCCAAAATACCCTTAACCTACCTTTCGTTATAACGCCGTTAGTTGACCTCTTCTAATCCTAATCACTCCTCATCTTCATCTTCCTAAAAAAAAACCCCAAATTTCTTGACATTTACCCAGAACCCTAACCACCATTTCTCTTCCTCCTTCCCTGCAAACAACTATCTAACAACTACTTGTGGATATAATTAAAAAAAATAAGGTGAAAGTCATGTGTAGTCAGATGATTCGTATGCCCTAACTATTATGTCACATCCCCACACCACAAAATCCCCTTAATGAATCCCAGAAGCAATTAATTTCGCGGTAGAAGAATTGAACAATTTCAAACCCATAAACAATCAATTTCAAGGTCACATCTTTCAACCCATCATCCTCATTCACTTCCTTCCCCGCACAACTCGGGTCCGAAATCGAGAAAAAGTAATGCGAATCATCGGCCTTCACAATCGTCTCCTCCTTAACCAACGGCCATTGCAACTCATCCGAAACGCGCGCCATAAAAGCAACGATATTATCCCCATGACGAAGCTGAATAATAGAAACTTCCCCAATCGCAAGTTCAACACTATACTTCTTTTCTTTCAATCAAATGAACAATTGCACTGGGGATCGAAATTAGGGTTTCCTCAACGGCGCAACATCTAGCGACGATGCGGACGACGCGTCTTTGTAATTCTCCGGAAATAGGTGGGCTTGTTGCTTGGATAGTTTGTCATGGTTATTACATGTTCCTGAAGTTGCCTTGTTGGGTAATTTTTTTAGGTGTTTAACTGTGGGACAAATTGGGTTGCCTAAGTCTGATCCTAAGCTGTTGCAGATCTGTGAACAAAAATTCTTGCATGTTAATGTTAATTTGGATAATCCATAAATAGCTTATGACGAGTGGTGGTTGTCGGAGTCTGGTGGTGGTGGTGTGGTGGTAGTGTTGGGGGTGGTGGTAGAGGGGATGAGTGAGATTAGTCTTGAAGATGTAAAGCAAGAAGATGAAGATTAAAGATTAGATTAGAAGGTGTGTTATTGGTAAAATCAACTTAAGCAAAAGGTAAAGGGTTTAGAAGAGATAAACTAACGGTGTTATGACGGAAAGTCTGCTAAGGGTATTTTGGGAAAGAAAAAGGTAAACACAGGGGTACTATATGTAGAAACTTAAAACGAGGGGTACCATGTGTAATCTGGCAAAATTCGAGGGTACCATGGAAAAACACAGATAAAAAAATGAACTTCCCTAAACAATTCAAGTATCCAACAAACCACTAGACCCCAAATGCCCACACTGTAAATAAAGAATTTGCAGTAATAAATAAATAAGTAAGATAACTACTTCCTCTCATCCAGACCAAAGGTTACAGTTGCTTTATCACACTTGTCGAGGCATGTTTTATAACGTGCATATCTTTAGTTACACATTATTAAAAATTATAAAAATTTGATATTCTTATAACATTCATGACGATAAATCAAACAAGATCTCACATGACTATATTTTGTCTTATAGATTAAGAATAATATCAAAGATTCCCTACGACCATGAATTGAATAGTGCCAAAAAGCAACTGTAACCTTTGGTCTGGATGGGAGGGAGTATTTACCAATACTATAGGTGACTCACAATTCCGCAGGGGTGGAGTGTAGTGGTTAAAAACTTGGTGAAATTCCTAAGGGACCAATGTTCAACCCTACCTAAAAGCGTTCTTGTGGAGTATTTATGGCAGTATTTATGGTTCGAGTTTATTCCTTCTAAACTTTGAGCCTATCACCTCGGGGTGACTTATCTGATATACGTGACATGTAGGCTATCACATTTTTTAATACGCAACGAAGTAGCAACTGCGATTGCCAGCGTAAAAAAAATAGAAAAAAATGAAAACTGGAGGACTAAGGATCTTCTCCAATTCTAAAAAAGAAATGAAGATCCATTACTTCTGAACGCTCCGAATTAAATATGGGTTCGATTAGATGATTGTAGATTTATTTGAAAACAAAAAGGTAAATAAATGAAATTGAAATATACTCCCTCCGTACCATACAAATGCTAACGTGGTAAAAAATGAGGTTTTTAAGAAAAGAGGGTAAAAGAAGGGGTAAAGAGGGAAGAAAATAGGTGGGGTATGTAATTGTGTTAATTGTGAGTTGGTATGTGGAGTATGTAGTGACATTTTATGTAAATATTAAATGGGTATAAGGATAATTTGGTAATGTTGTGCACCAAATAAGGAATGTTAACATTGGTGTAGTACGACCGTATTAGGTAAGTGTTACTATTTTTTTTTTTTTTTTTTGAAACCCACATGGGTAAATATATTACTCCAAAGAAATATAGCGACTAGCTACATCAGGAAGTTGCTCAAACCAAACCGAACGACCCGAGACTACTGGTAGCGCATGAGCCAGAGCGTGAGCTACCTCATTGTTCTTTCGAGACACAAAAGAAAAAGCAACAGAACCAAAAGAATTACAAAGACGTAATATATCATCTAACACAAGTGCAAAAACACTACGACCCGTTTTCCTGGCCTTCAGGCCGTCTATAACTTGAGAGCAATCACTTTCAACAATCACCGCATCATGACCTACCGTATTAGGTAAGTGTTACTATTGATCTAGTATGAAGGGAGTATAATACAGTACTCCCTCCAATCCAATCCAAACTACCCATTTGACTTTTCACGGTCTACGAGACGACACTTTGACCACGTTTTTCTCCATTTATATATTAGTTTTTTGTGTCGAAATTATAATTTTCCGAAATCTCTTTTTATAACAAACGTAAATATGTAAATTTTATGTATAAATTTTAAAATTTTGACTAAATATAATCGATGTCAATATTTAACAAAGTTGACATTAAAAAATAAATAGATAGTTTGGATTGAATTGGAGGAAGTAATATTTTATAAGAGAAAATAGAGAGAATTTATTTTGCGGCGAGAGTACCCACCCCATTTATCACAAAATCTCATTTGTGACGGCACGTATCCGTCACAAATGACCCAAATAAAGGAGAGGGGAAAGCACATGGGGATGCCCCCACCTTGTCCCCCCTATTCGTTTTATGAGTGATATTCCGTCACTTGCTCTGACCCGTCTTCAGCAAGACTAATTGCCATTTATATTTTTGTACCATAGTCCATAGGGTATAATAATGGTATTTGGGCTCAAATTGGTCACACTGTGAATAAAAAAAGAAGTCGGCTGGCAATCCAAAAAAACCACTAGTCACACTAGTCAACCATAGAATCCCTTTGTTCTCGATTGACGTAACGCAACTAGGTTGTACCAGCTCATTAAAAATTCTCGACTGTCTCCACACCATTCTTTACTGTTTTACACTGTTACCTCTCTTAAATAAATAAATACTTTATCTAATCACTAAAATTAAGGGACACATTAACGCTACGTAACCCTCTTAATAAACCCCCACCTCTCTCTTTCCCTCTTCATCTACAATTTCACCCTCCGATTGGAACGATAAATTCTCGTATAAGACCGTCTTACATAAAACTTAAACTCTTTTTTCTTCTATCATCTTCAATTTTATCCACTTATCGGAACAACAAATTCTCATATAAAACCGTCCTACCTAAAAATTTGGATAAAACTGCTAATTCTCGTGTAAAACCGTTTCACCAAAAATGTAAGCTCGTCTTACCTAATTTTTTTTTTTGGCTAAAACAGTGTATTTGTAACCGCTTTTTAAGAGTTTGATTTGATTTTACCCCAGCTTGATTTATACCGAATTTCTGTTGAATTGCGATTTTTTAATTTTCGGAGCACAATTTTTTTTCGTATTTCAGGCGTGATTTTGATGCGGAGATCATCAATTTTTCATCACAATTTCGCTTTTTTTGTTCGTAATTCGAATGATTTCGCTATAGATTTCAATTATTCTTCCAATTGTTGTAAATCGTCGTAATTTTATAACTGTAATTGACCTTTTTAACTGTTCAAATGTATAATTGTTGTTATTTTTTGAAGGATTTTGCTGTGAAATTTGATCTACTGAGTACTCGTATATCTTAACAAATTTTTCTAGGTTTGAATTTTTTCATTAATTCTCAGACGGTTTTGTGCGATTTATCTCACATTATTCGTAGGTGAGACGGTTTCTCAGGAGACTTACTCGATTGACTTAATCTTTTGCTGCATGTCAGTTATCATGCTCGAACAAAAACTTTTTCTTTTTTCGGTTTCGTTTCGGATTTTTACAGCTTTTTTTGGAACATTGAGAGTGTTACAGTGGTTAAAATTGGGAAAAATGAGTATAATATTACATTGCCAACGGAATTACCGTCATATATTGCTGGTAATGCTTCATATACAAGTTTTTGTTTGATTATAATCATTTTCTTTGAGTAATTGAATTCTGAGTATTTTGTTGATGATATTTTGGTTTTGCATGTATGAATTGAAGGCAAATGAGGAGCTGCAAGCCTGCAACAAACGCTGTGTCGGATCAAATTACCGGTTCGCCTTGGTTTTCGCCTGGTAATTGTTTTTATTTAATTTAATAATGGCCTTTTCCTTTTGTTCAGCTTGGAATGTGGATTATAGTACTTCAACTTGTTCATAGCTTTATGTTATACTGTATGCAAGTTGCCTTGTAAATGTGTGAAAATACCTGCGCCCTAGTTTAGAGCACTTACATAATTACATACTCCGTAGTGTGTTGGCTTCCATTTAGGCCTTGTTTGGATATCAAAATAGAAGGGAAAGGGAGGGGAGGGGGGAGAAGGGAAGAGAAAGGGAGGTAAGGGAAGGGGAGGGAGAATGGCGGTGGTCATTTTCCTTCCAAATCTTGCCTTTTTTGTTGGGGAAATAATTTGGCTTGGAGGAGGGAAATGGAGGGATCTAATTACCCTCCCCTCCAAATCCCTCCACCTCCATCTTGCTAACCAAACAAAGGATTTCTCATCCCTTCAAATCCCTCCCCTTCCTTCCCCTCCAAATCCCCCTATCCAAACACACCCTTATTTTAATGTCAAATAAATAAAATATTTGTATATTCTAGGTTGAGCTTAGTGATTAGGGTTTTGTTTGGATGGACGGATTTAGTGGGAAAGGAAGGGGACGGAAAGGAGGAGAACAAGTGTGGTAGAATGGAAATGGAACGGAGGGTAATAGATGGATCCATTTGTTCTTATACAAGCCTGATTAAAATCCCTCCAATGTAAGAAAGATTAGAAGGCAAAATGACATTGTTCCATTCTCTGTCCTCCGTCCTCCCTCTTTTCCTCCCCGAGTCCCCTCTATGTACCCCCTCCCTCCTAGAAGTCTATTCAAACATAGTGGAAATTCTTGAAATATTAGAAAGATCGTTCACCTTGGTTTATTTATTTTAGGGAGTTTTGTTGGTCTCTTGTGTATGAAATCTCATTTTTTGTAGTTTCTACTCACGAGTGGAAATAGTTGAATGTGTGTTTGGAAACAATTGTTCTCGATTGTTATGGCAGATTTTTGCTTGCAAGTTGTAGAAATTGCTTGAGGATAGACTGAATATCAAGTTCTTCTTTGAGGAAGCAAGAAATTATAGAAGGGCAATGCAATGCTTTATAAATGGTGGTTGTGGTTTTTGGTTAGTAACATGATACTTGATTATGTGTTAGAGGTGCCTATATATTCAGAAGGTAAGAAGATGAAGGTAGGTTAAAATAGGAGGGTGTTTCTTAGAGACGACGATTCGTACCAATGAGGCGTAAAACACGAGGTGAAGGCGCAACTCACCTCATAGACATGGGGTACACTATCTTTGCAACCAAATTTGAATGTCAAAATGTTAACTTCTGGAGAAATAACGAACCTTGTTGGGATTATAAAGAGGGCTAACATGTATACGAGTAAAAGGTAAGGAACAATATGGCAAAATGAAGGGGTAATAGAAGAGCAAGTAAGAAAAGGCAAGGAAATATTATAGTAGTGTCTAGTGTGTTCTGCTAGAGCCTTATTAGGCCCTTTTGGCTAGTGCCTCATCAAGCCTCGGGTCAAACGCTCTTTTTTTTCAAAACAATTGGTGTTTGCATTTCTGATTTTGTTTTTGTTTTTTTGTAAGTGAGAGATATATTTAAAGGATAGAAGGGGTACTAAAAAAACGGCCTCTCGATTGTCGCCTAAGGTGCGCCCTTGTGAGGCACTAACCGAAACGTGTGAGTGCATTTTAGGTGCGCCTATTAGATAAGGCTTACCTAACGAGGCTAGGTAGTAGGCTACACATTTTCCATATTTTTATTTTCTTGATCTTTATTTATGCCATCGAACATAAGTGGGAAGCAAGAACAACAAACAATCACCATTCAACATCCTTACCAATTACCCTAAATAACTCATACAAGATCCCCCTACAACCCCAGGAAAGATCTACTCACATATATCTATCTAACACAAACATAAACTGAACAATAAAAATGCTAAATATGGTTAATAATAAGTTTAACTAAATCAAAGCAAAGAAAATAATAATAAAGAGGAGAAAATGAGATATTTACCCATAACAAAAGATTAGATGAGAAAGAGAAAACTTGATTAGAATGAAAGGATTGAAGGTTCAATCTTTAGTACAAACCCAAATAAACTTACTACTACATGATTAACTAAAATTAAAAACTAATTAAGGAAAGATTAAAAGCTAAACTAAAGGGAGAATTTCTAAACTAAGCTAAATTAAATTTAGAGTTCTCTCGCTTAAAATGAATGAATATATATGGGGGTATTTATACCCAAATGCCAAAAAGACGTAAGATAAACAAGCGCTAGGAGATTGTCTAAACTAAGCTTAATTAGATTTAGGGTTCTCTCGCTTAAAATGAATACAGATGAGGGTATTTATATCCAAATGACAAAAAGACGGAAGATGAACGAGCGCGGAAGTGGGTTGTGCCCGTCCTGGTCAGGATCACCACTCTAGTTGTTTTCCTTGTTCTTCGTTTGTTGCGGTCGTGCATCACTAGAGGCGACTGTATGGACAGTTTGTCTTGGCTAGGGACACCATTTGGATGCCATTTGGGAGTTCCGTTGGACTTCCCTTACTTCCTCATCTAGCTGGTCGGGCCACAGCTCCTAACTTGGCAAATGTGAGTTCACAGCCACACGAGAGCTCGTTAGGTCCGCTGGCAAATGCGAGTTTGGAGTCACATGAGAGCTCGTTGGGTCCGCCTAGCTCTAGCTCTAGCTCCTATTTGTCTTTCTCGTGAGTCGGATAGCGCTCCAAAGTCTCATTTCCTACGAAAACCGTTCAAATACAACAAGGGCACTAGAGGTAGCGGTTAACAACCCAAAATCACTCATAAAAGAGCGATAAGGGTAAGAAATACAACAAGGGCACTAGAGGTAACGGTTAGCAACCCAAAATCGCTCATAAAAGAGCGATAAGGGTAAGAAAATCAAAGTAAAAGTAGAGGGTAAAACGGTACTAAAATACTACTACTAAGATTTTTGCTCAAAATTGTTACTAAAAAATCGCTCAAATACAACAAGGGCACTAGGGCACTACTCAATTACGAAGGCCAATTCTACTCAACTATAAACAAGACCATTTGTGTGACCCATGGTTACCAAATTCGCTCGGTGCCCTGCGAATCGCGAATTGCTTAAAGCGAATTCTATCATGTTGCTTACTAAAAATACACATAACACACACATTTTATAGGAGCGAATTGCGAATTGGTAAGGACGTATTCATTCGGTAACCATGGTGTGACCTATATATGCGTAGAACCAATTTTATCTAATACACAATGATTTTTTTATACTAATATCAAAGTGAACCACTAAATAGAAGCACCTTCTAGACTTCGACCATCCAACCCTTGATCATACTTCATTTGCATTAAACCCCTCCCCACACTCATGTTTCCATGCGAAGATAGAAGATGAAGATGAAGCTGACTCATGGAGGATTAGGCAATGGTTAATGCCATAAAGATAAGGCTTCGGTTAATGGAGCAAAAAATGATAATCGGATGAGGTTTCCACCGTACGAGTCATCGACTAGTATGATTGAAAATTTTATCAAACATATTTTTATTAGTATAATCTCCTTTCCTAGTACTCCGAGACAAAAAAGTCGTAGGAGTTTTGCACTTTCACTAGATATTACCCATCTTTTCCGAGAAATGGTTTAAAAGCTTAATCAAAAAGCGGGCGACCCGTCGTGTCTAAGTGGGAGACGACTCTTGAGGCACATATTGTTCAATCCTTGATTTCTTTTCCAAATTCTTTTATGCAACCCTTCGCTTCTCCTTTAATGGTTAATTTCCACTTATAAATTCATGTTAACCTTCTTTAAAAGAAAAAAAAAGGGACTTTGTTGCACAAAATGTTACTCTAAGATACTCCATCCTATTCAACTCAATGATGTCTACGTTTGGATTGATTTTTTATGCAAATTGTCTTTTGTTACTAAGTTACTTCCTTACCCTTTCTTAAACACTACCCCCACTACCCTCACCAAACCCACGTACCCACATTACCGCACAGCCTACACTTAACTTCTCCACCATCTAGCATTTCACTCACAACCTTAGTTTAAAAAAGCGCGCAAGGCGCGCCTAGGCTGCCCCAGCCTAATTCAAAAGGCGTACCTAAGGCGCATGAGGCACACCCAAGGCGAGGCGCGCCAAGGCGCACACGTGGCGCATTAGTGTGCAGTTACCCTTGTTTTCTCCCCCTTATACTTAATTTTCACTTTTAAAGTACATGTTAGCCCTCTTTAAAAAAAGGGATTATTTTCGCACAAAATTTGATTGTAAAATATGGATGTTCTCCTGACAATGCGCCTCGTGAGCAAAAGGCGCGCGCCTTCGCCTCGCGCCTCAACCCCTTGGGACTCCATCCCCTTAGTGCGCCTTGCGCCTTCTCAAACTAAGCTCACAACCCTCACTCACCAGTCACCACCACCCGCCACCAACCAAACCACACCCTCTAATCGCACAGATATGGGTTTTCAAGGGTGAGTTTTTTGAGTAGTGGGGTGGCTTTCGTGGAGAGGTGGTAAGTGTTTTCCAACACGTGGGTGCGATTACGGTGAGGTGAAGGTGGTGATCGGCACGTGGGTAGAAATTCCAAGTTGGGCGTGCGTAATTCATGTCTGGGCGTTGCTGGAGTGGTAAGAGGTTAGTGTGTGTGTGTGTGTGGGGGGGGGGGGGGGTACTGGGTTTGATGTGAATGGTTAGTAAGGGTGTGGAAGAAGGGTAAAGATAGTAAGGGTGTGTTAAAAGCGCCCCAAATAGGAGACATAAACAACTTTTTGAACATGCTGAAAAAGAAAAAAACTAGTGAACATGTTGATAACAAAAAACTTCCTTAGTTCAATATGAGGGAGTACAAATTTACATCTGAAAACGTGTCTCGTGTCAAGAAGGCACACGTCTTCGCTGTGCCTTCGCCTTGTGTCTCGCCGCCTTGGACCAGGGTTTGCTGTTCATAATACGCTTGATTCGAATTCACGATTCATTCTATTAAGCGGATCTGATTTGCTGATTATAATCCACTAATACGTATTGACCAAACGAATAAAAACAATTTAGAAATTACTCAATTAATGATCAGAAATTCAAAAGACTCGAAGTACTAGAATAAGAGAAAATTGATCAACTACTTATCTTCGTTAGATGTCCTTGAAATATCCAAAGTGAGAAAAATAATAGAAGTAAATAACTAGCCGCACTCCACTACTTATCTTTTCTTGAATCCATAAAGTCGTCAACCACTACTACTAATTTACTAATTTCTAAATTTTGTGAATTCAATCTCTTGAAGTTTAAGGGATGAATCCTCCAAGCTAAGGATCACCGGCTCTGAAGTCGATAAGACGAAGGTTCGAATGGACGAATACAAGTTTCTCGGCTTTTATGTTATGCAACCTATTTCTAATCATAGCCATACCATGAATAAACTTGTAAGTACTCAAATTACTTTTCGCAGAAGAGCTATTAATAGGCTCCAGAATTGTCTTAAATTGCGATTAAGAATTTAAGGTAATTTAAGATCTTATCACAGCTTATTAGTAGCTCTTTCGCGGTGAGGAATTGAAGTACTTGAATAAGCTCTTCCGCGGAGAGGAATTGAAGTACTTACAAGTTTATTCATAGTGAGGTTTGAAATAGGTTGAATAATATAAGAGCCGAGAAACTTGTATGCATCCCATCTAACCTTAGTTTCATGTCCTGATTTACAATTGACTATCCGACTCGTGCATTTAAAAAGGAAAAATGGAATTTCTAGCTTGGAGGATTGATCGCTTAAGCTTCAAGAGATGACCTTGGAAAGTTTCGAAATTGGTAATAGTAGTTGATGGATTCAAGTCTCAGCAGAGTGCGTCTAGTTATTTCCTTCAATTGTTTTTCGTAAATGTAGCGAAGATTAGTAGTAGATCAATTTTCTCTTATTCAGAGTACTTGGGGTCTTTTTGTATTTTCTTATCATTAATTATTTTTGTATTTTATTCGTTTGGTACATTTAGCAAATCGATATGTATTAGCGAATTTTGATATTTGTAATACGCTTAGCGAATCAGATACGCGAAATAGAGTGAATCACATGAGTAAATAGAGTGTATTACGAATCAGTAACCTTGGTTAGCAATCGTTCATGAACCCATTTCTTGTGGTACATCTATTTTTTGAACGTGACTCTTTTTACGTCAACCATCATGCTTCAAGTCTATGTGCCACTTCTCCATTATTTTGGTTACTAATATTCAAAAAAGTTAGATACTTGTACAGTCTCCCCATCTGAGGGTGATGCCTCCCTACCTTCATTACAACTAAATCTATCCTTCAAAGGCTGAGTTTAAAGCTATGAGATTCCAACGTTTGTCTCCAGAGTTCAGTTTGCTTTCAACTCCTTCCTTGTAAGTTTGTTTGAACTTTGAACTCCTTTCTTTCTCTAATCAGAACACAATAGCAATATCATTTGCAAAAAATCACACTATGGTACATCGTCTTGAATTGATGATTGATGTCATCAATTCACCCATAACAATAGCTAATCCAACCAAAACTTTTTTTTTGTCTCCTTTATATATGGTCTCACATGTTTTGTGAGTTTTCTACATGTACCCCATTTTTGAGCAATTAGTGGTTTTTGGATTTACAATTTATGGTTTAGTAGGCATTGTTGATATTTACTTGTTAGTAAGCTACTTGATGAAAAAGAAAAATTTCTTAGGTTTGCCTATGTCTGATCAATTCCTCAACCAATATGCAAATGATCAAAACTGCCTAGGACACATCTTATGGCACAACATGTGTAGCATTTTTTGTTGTCTTTCGTCCTTCACTTCCTATAATTTCTCTATTAATCCGAAAATGTAAACCACTTTCCAATTAAACCTATTTTTTAACCTAGTATTCCCACTCACTTTTTCTCTCATATGGTAAAAAAAAAACATGTACCAATTTTTTTGTAGAATTTTATTTTTTTATGTGTCTACTTTAAGTTTCTGAAATCCAAATCCAATAGCAATAAAGAACATCTGAACAACAAAATCAATTTGAGTCATGCAACTATAAAGGAAAAATATAGAGTTCACTTACTAGAAGCCCATGTAAAAGAAATAATGTTCAGTTTTCTAAGTTGTACCTTCAACTGCCGACTTATCTAAGTTGTACCCTTACGATTTTGAAATTCCAACGACGTTCCTTGTAACTTCATACGTCTTTACTATGATCCCCTTCAACCCTCCTTTTCTCTCTTTCTCCACGAACAACCCTCCTTCAACCTCCATTTTCACATCTCACCCTTCGTTATTATAGTGATCACAAACCATCTTTAGCAACTACAACCTACTGTAAATACCTTCTTCCCCGTGAAGTGTAAAGTGATAATAGTAGGTTATGGATTTTTTTTATTGAAGTTCATGGATTATTGGGTGGGTTTATGGGGTTCGTTAATTGGTGGGCTAAAGGGTAATTGGCTTCACGGGTGGATTAAGTTATAGGACATAATCAATAATTGTAGAGGCTGAGTATAGAATTTAGTCCACAATAGAATTTCAGAAAGGCAGGAATACCACGTAGAAAAATGAAAACCTCTGGGTAGACTAAGTGGATCCACTAATTTTTCTAGATACGTGGTATTTAAAGGACCGTAAGGAATGTAAGATGCAAAATTTTTAGTAGAAGGGTAGGAGGAAGAATAATAGCTCATCTCATTTATATTGTCCTTTTCGACTTTGGTTTTCAACTTGAGACTATGAGGTGCGCCTTATGCCTCGTTGACTTAGGGCCTCTTGCGCCTTTTATCCTATTTATTGGTTTCACTTTGTTATATTTGTGAGATTTTAAAGATGACAACTAGGAATCTAGCTTAGGAAGGAAAGACTGTTTTTCTCTTGTTGAACACTCAAATTTAGGCCCCCATTACATATATGCACTAATTATATGCAATCATTAACGTAGAGAGTCTTCAGAATGTGTAGTTAAATATATTAAGGGTGCATGTGTTTTAGAAAGAAAATGGAGTGTTTGGAGTTGAATGGAGGGAGTGTCTTCCCACTTTCAGATTCAGTGTAATAAATAAGAATTATATTTGCATACTGTTTCGTTTTATTTCGTTATGTTGTGTTGTGTGTATGTAAAGAGACCTACAAGGCAAAGGCACTTTTTATATGAAAGGTTTTGAACTCACGTCAACAGAATGAACGCTCATCGAGTTTTCAAACTAAGCTAATTGACATGTTTATATCCTCTATCCAAAAATTAGTATAGGACAAGGAGTTCACTGGCTCCAATTATTTTGGATCCAGGTAATTGGCATTTCTTGAAATATCATTCATAAAGAAGCTAGTACATAAATTCTTGTGACAATGACTAACTTTGAAATGTTTGATTATTGTTTTTGAGGATATAAATTCTTGGTTTCTTTCTTGACTTCTAATCAATACTCTAGTTACAAAGACATATGCTATCACACTTTGTTACCTCTTTTGATCAGGTAAATTTTCTTGCCACTTTTCTTGCAACTTCCGTACCAAATTGGCTTCTTAGTCTTGAACACTGGTCACCATGTGTGAGAGTCATGTTGGGACTCTGTTCCTGTAAATTTTTTCCATAATCAGTGCAACTGTAACATTTCCAGGCATAATAAATTTCAGCTGAGTCTGTATACTGTGCTAGGTATGTAAGCTGTACTGCCATTTTTTTTAACTTTGTTTATTTACCTTAGGCCAAAACATTTCTTTGACTTTCCTGGAACTATCCTCAGAATCTTCTATTTCGTTGGACTGACAATGAAACATATTGTGCTCATTTATCATTTGCATGATTAAGTCAGGAGCATTTCTTAGTCGAATGTTGAATATATAGACTTGTAGCTTACTCATATATTTCCTGATAAGGTATTGCTTCTTTCTGTTACTTGCTCCTTCTACATATACAGTGTTCCTACTAGTATCATTGTTATTACATATTGACCATTTTGAACTAAAAGAAAAAACTTTGGAGGCTATTTCTACATATTAATCCTGTGGCTGCGGCTTACACAGGCTCAAGAGTACATCTCTGTTATATTATAAAGCCAAAGAAGAGAGAAAGCCTGGTTGCCTTTTTTGCTTAAACTCTAGATTTTGAAAATCCATTAAGGTCGCCTTCCCTGAAGTTTTTTTCACTACCCCATTCAGGCATTCACGTAATCTAATTTACAAAACAAGTTCTTTTGTAGAAGCCATTCAAATTTCGTGCAAAGCGGTTTTTTTGTTGATGACTGGATACTCAGTCCTAGCTCTCAAAAACTATATGCTATTTCCCCCAATCTCAACATTCTATTTTGTTAATTTCCTATCTGCTTTGCACTAAAATGCTCTTTTACTGAATTAGTTAGCTGAGATCTTTGGTAGTTAAATCATAAATGGGCCATGCTCAACCCAAGTTTATTCCGCTAAGGCTTTCTTTTTTAAAGAAGCAGAGATAAGTTACTCAAAAGCGAACACATAGCATGGTGTGCTTTCCTTTATTACCGTTTTCGAGGGTTCTCATAATGTTTTTGGTTTTGCCTCTCAACCCGATCTTAAATTTCCATCATTCACTAGCAAAATTTATTTGTTTTTCACATCGACACTATTTTTTATGAGACGGTCAATGGTCTTTTACCAGCCAAAATAACAAAAGCATGGGATAGTAGGTCAATTATAACAACTCCTTAGTCTCAAAAGGGAGCAAAGTGTAGTACAACAATAATAACAAATCCTTAGTCCCAAAAGGGAGCAGAGCATAGTAACCTTGAGGAATTGTCTTGAATAGTATTATTCAAGAACCCCATCTCTGCTAGTACAGCTGCAGTCTGCCAGTGAAGGAAAAAACAAATTATTGGCGAGAATTTTGGGCCCAATCTTTGTAAAGATGAATAAAAAAATGGATTGGATAGATTCTCATAGGTGGTATACCCCAACTTTATGGTGCTTGATGATTCGTCATTTTGCTGTTGTGGTAGTAGACTTAGTTGTAGCTGCATAGGTCCATTCGAGTCCTCCACAACATATCTGCTGCTTCTAAGTATAGCATCTCTGTTAGAACCTTTTGTTTGGCTTTCATATACCTGAAAAGGAACTCGTGACATCCAAGTTGTTATTGTACACAATACCTTGTCATTGAGGAAGAAATCCTACCCATTACTAACCGACAAATACCTTTTTGCTTAGTTTGATGTTCTCTTGGTGAATCAGATCTTTTCTCTTGTACAACTCGGCATTTTCTTGGTGAATGAGCTTCTCCTGTAAGATTTAGCTTTCACATTTATGTACTAATAACTTTCTTTGTTAATGTAACCATATAAACAAGAGTGGTATAATTTAACCTTTTCTTTTAGTTCCTGTATTTCGTTAAACATTAGTTGATCCTGCAAAACAAAGGCAATGAGCTAATTATATATCAGACAAACTTTATCACCTTTTCTAACCTTATCTGTAGTACCTTCGTTGTGCGAACTTCTCGTAAACTGATTTCTAGTTGATTCTGGAGATTTTGTAGATCTTTAACAGTCAAACCTGAGAGATCTTCCCCCATTATTTGACTGCAACGTAAAACAAGGAAAACTTCTCTTATTAACTTGAATAAAAAATTCTTGTTCATGTTTTCCGTTTCCATTGCACTCAAGTCTCAACATTACTTAGCAATATGATCTGTTGGACGTGTAATGTGATTGTTTTTTTTTTTTTTTTTTTTTTTTCATCTGCTTTAATGTAGTAATAGATTGCTAGGCTTTATTTCAAAATTGTTTTCGTTCCACCTTTGCCGATAATGCATTAAATGGAGCATTTGCTGTTTCAAATCAGACTTGTCAGTTTTTTTTTTTTTAGCTTGCATTTGTCTTGGATCTGACTTTGACATTGCATCCTGAAACAATCTCAAGTTCTTAAATCCTAACTCTATAGTGTTATAGCTGCACAGTTGTTTCATAAATAGTTTTTTCTCACTCGTCTAATTTGATATATATACTCTGATAATTGTGATGTACATGTTACTGGATTCGGTATGTGAGCATGTTGTATGACAAAATGGGAACTTTTGTTCTAATGGTTACTTTGTAAACTGTAAGCCAGAGTAGGAATTCTATCTACTTCAGTTTAAGCAAGCAGTAAATTGTAGCAAGGAGCAGGGATCATACCGATGCCTTTCTTGAAGGACGTTTAGCTGTTGCCTTAGGGTTAGAGCTTCATTTTGCCAAAACTGTCAAGAAGATAATTCCATTAACATGGTAAATTATAGAAATCATTGATAGGTATGGGAAAGCTGGTATGTATCTATATGGGATGTTTGATTGGTTCAGTCACCATCGAGCCTTGTGGTGGACTACGGTTCAAGCACCTATAATTACATCATAAATTTTCATATTTAAGAAAATGAAAAATCAATAGATATATCTATGTAGTTATTCATTGGCTGTTATCTTGGTGGACTTTTGTTTGATTTTCCCCTTTTCTGTTTGATGTCATCACTGGGCAATGTTAGTTGAAATAAATTGGAATATAGAAAAATCTGGTTTAATATATTTGTTTAGGTAAAAGATGTATAATTTTATATTTTATGCTGGTGAACATTATATGGATTGAACTGGATTTGAGCTACATAATATTTGGATTAAATTTGATCAAAAATTTCAAGTCCAACAGATTGTGAATTTGATATTGACTTGGTAGTCCAGTTCACACCCCTATCTCTATATTGCAAATGAAAAATACAAGATTCCAGAAGGAGATTTGGTGGGTTGAAGTGGAGTGATGAAATTGTATTTGGGAAGTGGCCGTCCTTAAAATGGAATATGGATAATGAGTGTCTCTACTGTTTTGATGTTTAATGGACAACATGATTTAGGAATTGAGAAAATATGACATCCATATTATAAAACTGATTGCTTGGGCCTTTAAGTTTCCATGATTTTTTGTCACATACATGCATTCTTCTTCTTGCTGGTATTTATAAGTTGCTAATAATAAAGTTTACTGTGCTGCATGACTTTATGCTCTTGCTCGTCCGTGACGGCAAATGTGCTAGTACCTACTAAGTGTGTCAAAGCTTGAATTTGATTCTTGTTGTTTTGATCGTGGACATCATTAACTGAGAGTTACGAATTGAGGGTTTGAGGGATAGTTGTCCTTCTCGTAGATGTACATGGCTCGCGCACAGCAGCTATTTTCTTCATTTATATTGGGAAATTAAGACTATACTAGGAGTACTTAATGCAGTATACTATAAACATTGTGTTTGAGAATATAACAGTGAACATACCTTTATATCACTATCTGGATTCACCAGCTGATTCTTTTCCTCTTTAGCTTTGTTGTAGCGGTCAATTACAGACTTCATGCTGGCAATGCAAATTCAAAGTGATTTCAGCATTCAGCAATATGGTACAGGACTCCTTGTGCAAGAAATGGCAGAGTCTGCTGCTGCGGTCCTTTCACATGGATTTGAATGCACAACACTCAGAGTAACTAACTATCAGGTATGTCTTAATCTCAATTGCAACATTGAGAATGTAGTTAAAGGTGATAGTATGTTTGCATATATGTATTTTAGTTTCCTGCATCTTTTCCTGTGCAAGTTTTCATTGTGACGCATTGTTACTAGTTTCTGGTTTCTCTGAAGCTTGATTGGTCTTGTATATAGATTCTAATTTCTAAGTGGTATTCTCAAAATCCCTAAATAGAGTTTTCAGAGATCATTCTCTGCTACCAATTTGTTGTAGGATTCATGTCATAACTAACTCATGAGGAATAGAAAGACCGACATCCTGAAGTTCTATCATTACAAGAACAAAACAATAAACCGTTACCTTTAAAATGTTTCAGGGTCGGTTAACTTGAATTGGTCCACAACTTTAATAAGTGCCAGAACACACTAGGGGGTATAACACTGGCATCATTTTTTCTCTTTACAATAGTCCTTTATACAAATTTTCTCTACACTCGGCAATAGTTTTTTATACGCAGTTGTCTACTGGAAGTCCCTATAAAATAGTGTTGCTGCTTGCTGAGCAGATCAGGCAGCAGCTGTTTAATTATGCTTGCCTAGTACAAATTATCTATCTTCCAACTTTTGTAACCGACTGTGCAAGGAATGCCTTCACTATCACCCTCATCTCTTTTGTTTTGGTTTTATACAATGCATAAAACTTTGACAAAATCAGCAATAAAGCAAGCCCATCTCACCTAGCTACCAACCCTTGTCTCTCATTTGCAATTACTCTCAAATAATTACAGTTTCTCACTAGACTGACAATTAAGACGCCGTTCACCTCCAAACAGGAGAGATGCATCTTTTCTACATGTTGCTTAGACTATTTGGACTTGCTACTGTTTTTATTCTAATAACCTTACCGGCTTACGGCAATTTCAAAGCTCATAGAAAACTGACTAACAAGCAGGATAGTTAATGGCATTTGAAAGGCAGGCTTAGGTTAAGGAAATGTCTTATGTTGTGCATAGTCCGTCATGGGGTCGTGTAGGGGCCTTGAAGGATGCTTCGTTTCCCCATCTGTTGTATATCAAGGTTGACACTAGCACCATGGATATAGTCTCCATTGTTATGACTTCATAAGTATCTCCAATATCTCTGGAAGCAAGAATATTGTCACCCGACTCACCCCATGGCCATTACCATCGGAGCATCAACTTTTGCCCATAGAATAGCTAAGAGAACTAACTGAGCCCGTGTGTATTCTAAGTAACAATGTCGATGGAATATAGAAGTGTTTCTCTCAAACAATAAATGCCAACAAGTCAGCCAAACAACACATTTTCATAGAACACTCCTTTCGAAAACATAATGACAACAATAATTGGTTGCTTATTGTCAACTAAATCTTAATTGATCGGTATTTTGCCACGAATTTAGCGATTAACATTTAGTTGGCTGCAAGTCGGCAACCAAATGATGTTTAATCGATAATTAGCTACCAATTCACATTTCTTGTCCCTTGTCCTTCTAGTGTGTATATATATATATATATATAGAAAACCTAGTGTTTGTGTGGTTATTAGAAAAACTTGAAAAACTGGGATCCCCAACAGATGTGCGCCTTAGGATACCCATAGAATCTTAGACTTGAGGCTAGGATTTGCAAGTTTCATATCCCTCTCTTCAAATTCTTTCCATTTGCACTTTCCTTACCATATTGTCCTTGTTATACATGTTAACTCTCTTTTTAAAAAAGACCATTGTGGCACCAAATCACCTATGTCTTATTTTGGAAATATATTTTTGTTTGTAAAAATAATGCGCCTTGTGTGCTATAGCGTGCCCATACACTTCTTACCTTGCGCCTTTCCCCTTCTATAACCAAGTCCCATGAACTGGATGAGAGGTGAGGTATTTAACTAACAAACTTCTTGTAAACAGAAATAGAAGTTGGGAACTTCTCATGAATCGGAGGGTTATATTTCATATGAAGGGGAACTTAGGCCCTATTCTTTTGGACTGAAATTACCTGGCCTGATACATACCAAATTGGTGAGTTGATAGGACTGCACTGGAACGAAGTGAACTTAAGTCCAAAAGAACATCGTCTAATGGGTCTTGTACTCTTGTGTGACATTGCGAACCAAACGGTCGTGGAGTCTAGCAACTAGCAAGTATCAACTAGGTCAGTTATTCAAAAGTTGTCTGCATTAGTATTGTTCATGTAGCTCCCTTTGGAACCATATGACAAGAAAACATATTCTCACAGATCTAGTACTCTCTCTCTCTGTTATTAAGGAAAGGCAAGCCAATCTTCTGTAGCCAGTGTTTATTACAGATATTGCTGCCTTTTCATTATTTGACCGATCACATTAATACTAATGTGTGATACTGAGTTCTATTCCTGGCCACCTTGGGGAAAAATTTTCAAGTGGCAGTGAGTAGCAAACGAGATGTTCTTATGTAACAACAATTCAAGATTAAATTGAGCAATGTTGATGGATAATCTTTGTTCACAGCCTGCTCCACTATCCTAAATTTCTGATCTATAAATGTAGGAAGAATTTAACACTAAGCAATTGAAATATCTTGAGAAATTACCAGCGACACGCATAGCATCAAATAAAGGTAAACAAGCAACACATGATTCTGTGTACTACAGGTGAAATTGAACCACAGCAGTACAGTATAATAGTATTATTACAAGTTTTAGTCTGACCTTGAGCTTGCAAAATCATAGAGCTTCCCTGTGCTTGAGAAAATGATAACTCCAACTTCTGCATCACAAAGGATAGCTAGCTCCTTGGATTTCTTCAACAATCCGTTCCTTCGTTTTGAGAATGTCACTTGCCTGCTCGTTATGTTATCGATTCTTCTTATCACAATCTTTCCCCTTCCCATTTGGATTAACTAAGGCAATTTGGCATAGTAAAATCTCAAACCGATGTAGAAATGGCAATAATAACCAGATTGGGAAGCAGAATAGCTATATTACCTGGAAAGGAAGGTCAACAGTGATTATAATTGAGAAGCAGCTGGGAAAAGTTACTAGAAAGACAAATATAGAATGAATTTTGTCAATATTAATGGAGTTCCCTGAAAGTTCACCCCTTTGAGCTGGTTGTTGATTTCAAATCGTGAGTATTGCTAAATGAGGAAAGTACTTGGTTATTATATGCCAATGGGAAAAAGAGACAATGATGTATAGTGGAAAATGTTGGGGTTTTGTGCGCAATCACCAATAAGAATCAATTTCTAGTTAATCTGATTGGATATGCCAAGTACAAGGGCTGTCTAGCTAATAGATCATCAACATGTGGCAGTCTAAGTTACTTTTTTTGGATATATTACATGTGTTTTTCTAGTGTCCTGAAATAATTGCCCTTTAATGTGTCCCTTTTTTCTATTTTTGACCTTCGTGACCATGTTATACTGAAAAAAGAAGTGGATTTTTATTTGATTTTCATGCAACTTGTTTAGGAATCTTCTTTTGCTTGTGCCCCCAATATTTGGGGAGGTTCATATGCTTGTTAGAATGTAATCCCTCTATTTCATTAAATTCTTCATGTTACTTTTGAGCACAATATTTAAGGGATAACGAATATGTGGTTCTTATTTAAGGAAGGATGTGTTTGGATAAGAGACGGGGTAATATTAGCCATACATTTTGTGTGAAAAGTGAAAATGGTACATCAACATCTTATTGAAACAGCCAAAAATGGAAAGTAGGAAGATCATAGTGAAATGGAGGGAGTATATTTTTTTTTTCTTGACAAGATGGGTAATTGGGTTTGTTGTTCATGTCTGTGCTCGAAAATACCATAGATCCAAATTGTTTGACATTTGTTAAGCTACAAGAACTAAATGTAATCATAGAACCACCTTTAGAGGGTTCAACACTTCTATAAAGTACCTTATGATGTTCATTAGGTGGCTGGATTTCCTGAGAGAAATGTGCTTTACCTGCCAAAGATTTTATCTATGTAAATTTGGGTGATCGATATTTGATGTATTGAGCTTTAATTTCACGAAGGTGTTTTCCTATTTGTTTATCACTATTCACGATTAAAAATTCTGACATAGCTAATTCATTGTATCAATTTCTAGTTGACCAATTATTAAGTCTTGTAGGGGTCTATTTTGTCAATTGACTCACTGTGAGACAATTCTATTTTACTTGTTTTGTGTTTGCACATTTGGCCAGTATAAATTTTTTTGTCCATTAAAGATGGATCAGAAACCTTGCTATACTTGCGCTGTAGAATTTGTGATGATACTATCACTTCAAACGTTTTAATTTAATTTTTAGTCTGTTGATACAAATATCCACCTAATTGTCATTAGGGTTATTTTTAAATCACCTTTGGGGAGAGTGTGTACATCTGACTCCTTGATTGCCTTACCTGCACTTGGTGGGAAGCTTTTAAGGGATTGAAATAATGTTGCTAGTATTGGAGTGTTTGCTTAAGGTACTCCAGTCCCTTGTCATATCGTAGTGCAACCACTCAGAAAAATCTGCCCTCAAAGAGTTTGTATATGAAAAATCTTGAGATCTTTAATTTAGATACCTTAATCAATCTCTCGAACTTCACTGGTCTTTGAAAGGTGAATGACAAAGAACAGGTTAATAGTTGAGTTACTCTCTTAAGCCACCCCGTCGCCGCGTTCTAGTTATACTTTACTATATGCTGCAAGTCATCACAACACTCCCATCTCTTGAAAAACAAGTCTCATGTTAATATAATGTGAGAAACTTATTTACCCATTAACCCCTAAGCTTTGTGAAGAAGATTTGCAAATGTATCCTTTATTGTTCCTGAATTATGTCTACATAGCCTTTTCTCAATTTTATCACTACATCTATCTTTTGAGGTTTCTGGTGATTCAGTCACCCTCATCCTTCACTCTCATGTCACTCTCTCTCTTTGTGTGTTGTATGATGGTATGATTAACGACTTTTGTCATGGCGCTCTGTAGTTGTGTAAATTATTTAGTGTGTGGTGTGATACCTAATGGTAGAAAGGCTCCTGGAAAGGTTATAAGGGCAGTGGTTCCAAGGAGTATTGTTCATATTGTAGCAAAAACTGTATACAATTCAGTAAGCCGGAGTTCATTTAATCTCTACAGAATCTACTTTGGCGATGAGATGGTGCATGATGGTATGATTAATGACCTTTGTGATGGCGCTCTGTAGTTGTGTAAATTATTTAGTGTATGGTGTGGTACGTAATGGTAGAAAGGCTCCTGGAAAGGTTATAAGGGAGATGGTTCCAAGGAGTATTGTTCATATTGTAGCAAAAACTGTATACAATTCAGTAAGCCAGAGTTCATTTAATCTCTGGAGACTACTTTGGCGATGAGATCTTGCTGTTTGCAGATCTTACAGCATCTATAAGGAAGATCAGTCTTTCTTCAGTTCAGGAAGGGATGCTTGATATTTCAGTGTATTTGATTGTTGTGCTTGATTCCTTCAAATATGATTCTTGTATAATACATTGATATCTGACTATATTTTGTGATGATACTGGAATCTCTTTTGCTTACATTTGGATTTGTATTTACATTTGTTTTATTTTTACATCACATACAGACCAATCTTGTACAACTTGATAGCAGCACTTCGTCTCAAGGCGGAAATTCAGAGTAAGCATATTCCGTGGACTTGCACATTATATCGTAGTTGTTGCTTTGATAATGGTTAATTTTTTTAAATTGGAAACAACAGGATTGTTGTCTTAACAACTATTGTTACATTTTTGCCTTTTGCCATTAGGCGCTACTCACCTGTTGTAGATGTATAACAATTAGTATCATAATCGTATTTGTCAGTGAGTGTGTGAAGAAAAATCTCCTGCAAATTTCGATGAAATACTCAACATCTACTAAGCCCGAGAGGATCTGTCGGAGCCGTCCCAATTTTCAGAGTTCTCGCCACAAGAAATGGGAAGAGAAACTTGAGTAGCACTAACAAGGAATGGTAAAGTAATATAGTCAATTCTTTTTTACCTGTAAGATTCTTTTTCGATGGCTGTTGGTTTGGTTAAGTCTTGATGGTGGATAACGTGGATTCAACGTCCTACTTGCACATTTTCTGATGTTTTCCTTGTGATGTCGAAAAAGTCAATTGTTTCACAACTATAGCACAGTGAAAGTGCCATTAAGGATTATAAAATCAAATTTGTGTGTATTAGATACAATTTGTGTCTCCATCATAGTTTGCTTGCTTACCTTTCCTTTCTGTGAGACCAAGTAATTCTGCCCATTCATTCACATAAGGGTACTAATTTTAAATGCTCAAGTTGCTGAGTACGTTTGGAAAGATCTATTCAAGACCTGTGGTTTTACTGGTAAAAATAAAACAAAAGAAAAATAGATCAGCATAAACTATACTACAGAAGAAGTCATCGTTGTTGTGTTTGAAGTAGTCTAAACTTGCTATGTCAATGCTTGTGAATAGGTTTAAACAAGTGCCTATTTGGCTATATTGGATTCAGGCTGACATCTTCTGTACAGTGATATACTCCATTATTTAATAAAGTTGTTCTGTTAAACAAGCTTTATAAAAGCTTGTGTAGTTTTACTTGTACTTGGTCTTCAATTTTCATTAGTTTCGTAATACAAGATGGCGGATTCTGAGGAAATTCAACCCCTTGTTTGTGATAATGGAACTGGAATGGTTAAGGTTAGATTCTAGTTTGACATTTTTGTTTTCTTGTTGCAGTGCTCATATCAGATTTCTAAGTTTAACTTGGATCATTTCTTTTTGGCAGGCTGGATTTGCTGGAGATGATGCTCCAAGGGCAGTCTTCCCGAGTATTGTTGGTCGTCCCCGACATACTGGTGTTATGGTAGGGATGGGGCAGAAGGACGCATATATTGGAGATGAAGCACAGTCTAAAAGAGGTATTTTGACGTTGAAGTACCCAATCGAGCATGGCATAGTAAGCAACTGGGATGACATGGAAAAGATTTGGCATCATACCTTCTACAATGAACTTCGTGTCGCACCAGAAGAGCATCCTGTGCTTCTGACCGAGGCCCCACTGAATCCCAAGGCTAACAGGGAGAAGATGACTCAGATTATGTTCGAGACTTTTAATGTTCCTGCCATGTATGTCTCAATCCAAGCTGTTCTCTCTCTCTATGCCAGTGGTCGTACAACAGGTTAGCGTGGGATAGATGGTTTTTGTAATATGACTGTTTTTCTTGCTAATTTAGAACTCCTTCATAACTATATTTGTGTGCCGCAAATACAGGTATTGTGATGGATTCAGGAGATGGTGTGAGCCACACAGTTCCAATCTATGAGGGTTTTTCACTACCCCATGCTATCCTCCGTCTTGATCTTGCTGGTCGGGATCTGACTGACAATCTCATGAAGATTCTCACAGAAAGAGGGTATATGTTCACCACTTCAGCAGAGCGGGAAATCGTACGTGATATAAAGGAAAAACTGGCATATGTGGCACTCGACTATGAGCAGGAAACGGAGACTGCTAAAACCAGCTCAGCAATAGAGAAAAACTACGAACTGCCGGATGGACAGGTGATCACCATTGGAGCTGAGAGATTCCGTTGTCCGGAGGTGCTATTCCAGCCTTCATTGGTTGGAATGGAATCCCCGGGTATCCACGAGACAACATTTAATTCCATCATGAAGTGCGATGTGGATATCAGGAAGGATCTTTATGGTAACGTTGTTCTCAGTGGTGGTTCAACCATGTTCCCTGGAATCGGTGATCGTATGGGTAAGGAAATAACGGCTCTTGCTCCCAGCAGCATGAAGATCAAGGTGGTCGCTCCACCTGAACGTAAATATAGTGTCTGGATTGGAGGCTCTATTCTTGCCTCTTTGAGCACTTTCCAACAGGTAAATCATTCTCTCTTAATCTTTTAACTTACGGTAGAAGTCAAATCACATATTGATGTTATCACCTGATACATAATTACATATGCAGATGTGGATCTCCAAAAGTGAATACGATGAGTCTGGCCCGCCAATCGTTCACCGAAAATGTTTCTGAGATGGACGTGTCGGATTGTCAGCTATCGATCTCTCTCTTCTTTACTTTTAATGCGGCTTGATGAAACTTTTAATCACTTTTTACAGTGTTTGATTTATGCTTGTTGAATGAATTTGTTCGTGTGTTGTATGTGGATGATTGTCCAATTTCTTTGTTTGTAGCTACTTCATAATACGATATGTTACATATTTGGAGAGCATTTGGTGGATGTTTTTGGTTTTACCTATCAATACCGCACGTAGTCTCATATGACACCGTCCTGGCGTCATGGGATTGACGCATCATATGAGAGTAGTTACTCTTTCTTGTGTTTTTTTCGTGTGTTGATGAATATGAGTTTGTATTCCCGTTAAACTGGGCTCGACTCACATTTTATTAATATACAAGACCTTTTCACAGTGAGAGTACCCGATCTCATCCTATCTGGGTATCTGCTATGAAGCTAGTGTTGGTGAACTAGATTTCCAGGTCTTCCTTAACTAGTGTTGAATACTTGAATCTGTTGATGGTGTATCTTTATGTCATTCCAGTTGCTTAAAATACCTCTGTTAGATAGATGTGGACTGTGGGCTAAGCTGCTGCAGGCCAGCCGGGCTTGGCTGAGAACGGGTTGGGCTATGTGTTGAGTGGCCCAAGCCCGCAGCACGGGCTGAAGTGCTCCGGGCCAGGCTAGGGGTTAGGTGGAAACGGGACCGGGCCAAGATGGGGCGGCCTAAAGTGGGCCAAGTGGGCTGGGTTCTTTTTTCACGGGCCGGTCCCTCAAACTTGGTGCCCTGGCACTAGAGCCACTAGCTATGTTACTCCGACACTCTACTTAGGCTGCCGTGTCGCGTATTCGACACCTATTTGTCCGATACCGACTTCGACACTTCACTTTAGACCAAAAAATTGAAAAATCGGCACAAAATAGCCGTATCCAACACTCGACACGCGTCAGACACGACACCTGTGTCGGAGAGTCTTGTGTTACACAGGCCACTAGTGGCGAGACGGGATGGGCTCTTTTTTTCACGGGTCGGGCTCTCAAACTTGGTGCTGTCACTATTGGCGAGACGGGATGGGCTGGGTTAGGGCAGGCTGGCCAAAATTTATACCAAGGGTGTGGTTGAGCTGGGCCAACCTGCACTTGTGACCACCTCTACTTTTAGACTCTTTCAATTTGGACTTTGGATCACTGCAAATTAATTCAAAATACGATTACAATTTATTGGATATTAAGGGTACATACAGTTATGGAGTATGGACAGTCTCTTTCGGATCTTCTTATCTCACAAACCGATCAAGTAACGTATGATAGCTATTTGCGTTTGTGACCCAAATAAGCAATACACTAAGTTCGGAGCATTTTATTTGTTTGTAAGAGAAGAATGTCATCAAAAAGATCAGAAAGAACAGGTGCCGTGTCGGTCTCTATTTACAAGCATACCACATGTATGCGCTGGTGGAGCCAGGGGTCTAGCAAGGGGCGTTCGTTCACGCTGAAAAATGAACAATCCGAAATTTTAGTCGGAATTTCAGAATTTTTTCAAATTTACTGTATGATATAACCTGTTCACTCAGCTAAAAAATTTCACCTCCTAGCCGTAAATCCTAACCCGATTACTACATACATGTATGTTTATGAAATGTAATTCCATGATCTTTCTCCTTAGTTATGCAATTCTTACATGGAAATAATAATTTAGAAAAATGAAATGAAAAAGTCGTAAACTTTAAGGAGGGCATGAGAACGTGCTTACACATTGTGTCTAGTACATCACCACCATTACATTCTGTCAATCCTTTACTGGTGTTAGTCATGTACTCTCCATGTTATTACAAAGAAAAAGTCACGAAGTTGACATTACACCGTTTTTTGTTACAATTTTAGATTCTCAAATAAGTTGGCAATATGATAGACAAGTTACGACCATGTTATGTAGAGTACTCGTTTAATTTTTAGCAACACAATTATATCGTAACGGCACACCGCACACGGTTTTATACAAAATGAATGATTTAACGTTTTATTAGAGCGGTTCGTATAAAAATTAAAATAAAATACACACAGATCTGTTCTGATTTTTGAACGACTTACCAATTTAATGCCCTCGCTTGAGTTACAACTTACAAGCGATGCTACACAGCTCGGCAAGCACACAAGTTTGTTGACGCATGTTTATAATTCAGCAGTTTCGAAATTTTGTAAATAAAGAAAAATGATTATGATATCATATCAAATGTCATAGTATTATTAATTATCTTTCATAAAATTATATCATCTTTGATAAAAAAAAAAAAAAAAGAGAACAACATAATATTGTGTAAAAAGTAAATGAAAAAACCTATAATAAATACAAAATGATGGAATGTTTAATTGTTTTCAGACTCTCCACTAACCCTAACCGGTTTTAGCAAGTCTTGCTTGTGACTGTCACAAGCTTGTGATGTCAGGTCTCAAAATCCAAAACTCCACTCGCTTTTTGCATTAGTTGTGAGTCATCCCAACCTTATAACGATCATATATTATAAAACGGTTTTTTTTGGAAAATTTATAAAACAGTTTTAAGAGAAACTCCTCGAAAAATAAAACAAAACAAAGCAATGCAAAGCAAAGCACGTGAATTACTACGTGCATCCAACTCACACACAATGTGCCTCCTCACTCCACTCTGTCCAAATCATTGTTCTCACTTCTTCTCATTTTCCATCCCCAATTTTTTCATTTTTTTTTTATTTTTTTTTACAAAAACCCTATAAAACTCATTTGCATTTACGTTACATTTACACTGAATTTGAATTTCATTTAACACCACCACAAACATAAAGCTACACCTCAAACTCCCCTCTCTCTCATCTACTCCTCTCTCACTACTCCATTCTCTCCTCCTAATTCTTCAAGGTATTTTTTTAATTTAATTTTTTATTTTCCGTCTCCGTCATTTGTTCACCTTTTATATTCTTGTGTGAAGTGTTTTAATCAAAGCTGAACAAATGATTATTTGATTAGATCGATTTTGAAGTTGTTGTGGTTATGAATCTGATTAGATTGATGTAATTTGTGGTTTTGATGAATGTTTTAGTGATTTAGGTGTCGATCTAGGGTTTATGTTGAGTTGATTATTGCTATGCTATTAAGCTTGTTTATTGTGCTTAGCAGTTTGATTTTTCGTCGGATCTTGTTTGTTGTTGTTGCTTGATTGTTAATCTTTCGTCGTCGTCGTAATGCTGAGATTCGTGATGATTTATTGCTGATTGATGCTGTTTTATGATGCGTTTTGGTTGAATTTTTCGAATTAGAGGTAGTTCAGTTTGCTTGACGATAAGTTGATGATTAATTACGTTCGAAAAATACTACTGAGTAGTAACGCGGTTGAATTGAGATGATTATTTGAAAGGCGGTTGGATTGGTAACGATATTGCTTAGAGTAAGTTTGAGACGGAGATCTCCCTCCGTTCTAATCATTTGTTTACCAATTAGTCTCACTATAGACGGATATACCTGTCTAAAGTGAAAGACGGGTCAAATATGCAAGTGGTGACATTTTTTGGCCCCACCATGCAACTTGTTGTTTGTCTTATGCTTAAAGTGGGTGGATATTTGGCCCGTTTGTCTATAATGAGAATTTGTGTTTGTTTACCTTGTTTATTCTCTGTAAAGGATATATAGTAGAAAGGTAAACAAATGGTTGAGATAGACTCTTAAAGGTAATTTAATCAAGGTAAACAAATGATTGAAACGGAAGGAGTATAATTTAGCTGTAATTTGAATTGGGCTTTTGATGGACTAATTTTGGAAATTTAGTTGGACATGTGAATGTGTTGTTTCTGGTATGTTTGTCATCACCTTCCGTCTAAGGCTTGTCTTAATTGTCTTATCTAGATAATGGTGGAACCTACGGCCACTACCTGTTTGCTGGTCGATTTTTATCTTGATTGTTTGGCCTCTGTGATCGATAATTATTATCTTGATTGTAAATGTTCGAATTTTGGGTGTACTAGTACAATTTTCTTAAATGAATTGATTGGTCATGATTCATGAATGATGTACCGAAAAAGGACGTCCGTGGACTGAAGAAGATATATATAATGATATGCCAATATGGTGTAGTCTTTTCATTATTCGAATCTGGAGGTCCCTAAGATCATCCTACTAATGTTTGTATTTTCAATTTCACATCTAAGTTAAAATAAATACTGTCCGTGTATGGGAGAGTAGATTTTGTGTCACCAAATATTATTATCCCAGTGATTCTGATACACTTTTTTGTGGCTTGACAGCCCAATTAAAAACTTATTTGTGAGATTGAGCCTTATTTGTGGTATGAGTGATCTACGGCCTACGCGCCAATTCGGTGTCTTAACTATACAGTAACACTGATTTTTTCTGTATTTTGATCAATGTTTTTATGGGTAAAGATGGTTGTTAGTTACACTAATTTTAATCTTTCTATATTGACCTTTCCTGAAAAATGTATCTTTGATAGTATAAATCAAGATGGCCGACACAGAGGAGATTCAGCCCCTTGTCTGTGACAATGGAACCGGTATGGTTAAGGTAAGAAGGAATCTTTTGTTTCAATTGTTTTCTCAAGGACTTGAAAAAAGCTTTCAAGCTGATCAATAACTGTCTTCTTGTTTGTATAGGCTGGTTTCGCTGGAGATGATGCTCCAAGGGCCGTCTTTCCAAGTATTGTTGGTCGTCCCAGACATACTGGTGTCATGGTTGGTATGGGCCAGAAGGATGCATATGTCGGAGATGAAGCACAGTCGAAAAGAGGTATCTTGACTTTGAAATACCCAATTGAGCACGGTATTGTGAGCAACTGGGATGACATGGAGAAGATCTGGCATCACACCTTCTACAACGAGCTTCGTGTTGCTCCTGAAGAGCACCCAGTGCTACTTACCGAAGCACCATTGAACCCTAAGGCTAACAGGGAAAAAATGACCCAAATCATGTTTGAGACATTCAATGTCCCCGCCATGTATGTCGCCATCCAGGCTGTGCTTTCCCTGTACGCCAGTGGTCGTACCACAGGTCAGTGATTCGTAATGTCTATTTTACTTGTGTTTTACAGGCGTTTCAACTTTCATGTTGTGTCGCTACTCGCTATGTTATCTAACAGTTGTACGTTCCTGTATTGTGAACAGGTATTGTGCTTGATTCTGGTGATGGTGTGTCTCACACTGTACCCATATACGAGGGTTATGCCCTACCCCATGCCATCCTTCGTTTGGATCTTGCTGGTCGTGATCTCACTGACTATCTCATGAAGATCTTGACTGAGAGAGGTTACATGTTCACCACATCTGCCGAACGGGAAATTGTCCGTGATATCAAGGAGAAGCTGGCCTACGTTGCTCTTGATTTCGAGCAGGAATCAGAGACATCAAAGAGCAGCTCTGCAATTGAGAAGAACTATGAGCTTCCCGATGGTCAGGTGATCACTATTGGAGGTGAGAGATTCCGTTGCCCAGAGGTACTCTTCCAGCCATCATTGGTCGGGATGGAAGCTGCGGGTATCCACGAGACTACCTACAACTCCATCATGAAGTGTGATGTCGATATCAGGAAGGATCTTTACGGTAACATTGTTCTCAGTGGTGGTACCACCATGTTTCCCGGTATTGCTGACCGTATGAGCAAAGAGATCACAGCTCTTGCTCCCAGCAGCATGAAGATCAAGGTTGTCGCACCACCCGAGAGGAAATACAGTGTCTGGATCGGAGGTTCTATCCTTGCTTCACTCAGCACCTTCCAACAGGTACTCCCGTGTTCTCATTAATGACGTTTTTTTTGTTCTATTTATCGAATTGAAGGACATTGACTGACATTCTGACAATGTGTTTCTTTGTATCGCAGATGTGGATCTCCAAGGGCGAGTACGATGAATCTGGCCCATCAATCGTCCACAGGAAGTGCTTCTAAGTTACTCCATATGATAAGTTCCGAGATTCTAGTCCTATTCTCCTTGTGTTTCTTTCAGTTCGGTCAAAACTATTAGTGTGATGTATGATGTGATTTGATTTGGTTGAGAGAGACGGAGAAAGTTTGAAGAGCTTGTGTTTTTTTTGGGAACAAAGCTTTGGGAATTTTTATTGATTGTTGTAACTATTTTTTTTTTCTTGGATTATGCCATGTAATCTTCTGCGAAATGTTTAATTCTTATATACTCTTATTTTTCTGGGTCACCTTACCATGCCAATTATGTTGATCGATCTTCATTTGTTTTCATCCGCATCTTGTTGTCTCTGCTGTGTGTGGATGGCATGCGATTATCCGATTGCTCGATGCTTCAAACGTTTCTGGATGTCATCCCCTTTCTATTATGAAGCTGAATTATCGGGTTTGATCTGGTTTAGTTTTGTGGCTGAGATTAATTGATAACGATAGTTTAGTATTATTATACTATTATGTGATCAGCAATCTTCGGAACGTCTCTGGATGTCATCCGGTCATCCCTTTTCGATTATGATTATGAAGCTGATTTCTCGGTTTGATCGGGTTTGGTTTTGTGGCCGAGATTAATTGATAACGATAGTTTAGGAGTATTATATATGAGCAAGAATATTAAAGTACTTTGTATGAAATGGATGTGTGATTTTGGATGTATTTGTTACAACTTACAAGAGGACAAGGACTATAGGGACTACTTTGTCTAGATGCCGGCGATGCATAGATATATTTGCCCTCGAAAAAAGGGGAAGGCTAATGCCTGATCCGGCTACCACACAACCACCAAGAATCACAAGTTCACAACACTATCACAATGCCTCCATAAGTTTGTGACATCTCACACTCGATTTAAATAGTGTTAAAAAAAAGAAAGGTGATTGTGAGAAGTCAGAAGCTTGTGATTCCAACACTGAATAGATCAGCGGGGGTTTCAAATAACGAGAGATGGAAAAAGCAGCTTGATTTCGCATATTCGGTCACAAGCAAGACTAAAGACTTGTCTACATAGTATAAAAGCCAAGTTTTTTCTTGGCTTTTGATTGGTTGGTGATTTTCTATACGTGGGTCCCGCCATGTCTCTTATCCTATTTAATTACCTTCTCTCCTCAAGCTAATTTCTCTTATTTTTATCTCTTATTTCTATTTTAATTGCTTATGTTAAAATATAAGTTAAAATGTCACAATTTACATAAATGTTGCAATTTACAATTTTACATACATTTAACGGGTCTAACATGTCAAATACCTTTGATATAATTCTAACAATATAATCTGATATTCAAATCTCCAAATATGGACTTTATATTGTCACGGTATTGAACGCTTAATCACCCTTAATTATATGTTCATATATCTAATGATAGCGTCTGGCTGTCTGCTATTACGACCCGTGCATTTTTTGCACGGGAATAAAACTAGTTTAGATTAATAACTAGTGGTTGGATAGCATAACTGTATTGTGGCCAACTACCAGTCCCTTTAGAATAGTCATTAGTTGTCAAATAACATGACCATAATGGCCAACCGTTTGTTGGAAAAAAAAAATGTTAAAAAGACTTTCTTTTGGTTATGGGATTGTTATGATCCATCTCAATTCTCCAACTTCCCAAAGTATGGGATATGACTTGGGCAGTTGATTGCTTTAATGCCTCTTTCAGTCTTTCATTGCATAGATGTCCCATAAGAGTAATATATCCCATCTAGGAAATCACTTTAGGGAGTCATAATCTCGATGAGGATGACGATCCCACAAGAGTAATATATCTATCACAAGCTGATGTACTGAGTTGAGTAAAATAGTATTGCGAAAATAAATTACTTAACATTAGTAGCGTCGAAATGTTTTGCTTTTGTAAGGATTCCAATGAACTTTAAGGAGTCATAATCTCGATGAGGAAGACGATCCCTTGAAAATTTCCGCTTTCTTGGAATTTCATTTCTCCTGTTTTGTTTTTTCATGGCTATAAGAATGGTGATATGTTTTTTTTTCAAGGTTGTGATATTGATAGGTGTCTATTGTGTTGCTACCACCGTTGCAGCCTTAACAATACCTAAAATTTTGGCAGGAAAAGATGTAGAGGCATGAAACAATTCCCACACTTTATCATCAGACAACATATTATAATAGTTGTGTTTGCAGTTGTTTTTGTAAAAAACAATCTTATAGAATGGATTAGACTAGGTATACAACTCATTTTGTCTTGATGGCCTAACTTAGCTTTAATCACCTATTGGCTTGCGTGCTGAATCGGAATGAGGTTACATGGCGAACAAACAAGGCAGCCGGGGAGCGTTTGGGGGATCCGCTCTGATACTTAAGTAAAAAATTTTTAAATAAGATGCTTAAAAAACGTTTTTCGGGGGGGAGGGGGGAGGTTGTAACCATAAATCTAGTTCTTTTTGCGGAAATAATTGTACATTATGGTTCAAAAAACTTGCACGGTTAATATAAATGAATAACTCACAAGTTTCATTAAATTAACTTTTTATACTTAGATTTGAAAGAGAAAATCCTAAAGAAATTAATGATAATCTAGTTGACTTAAGTTACAACATGTCTATCACACTACAACAGGGTGTGACTACCTAACGGTCCACCTAGCAAATGCACTGACTCGTGCTTGATCATTGATTAATTCAAAAACTATAACAAAGTCGGGCCTAGAGTCCGACCTGAAATTAAGTCGTGTTTTGGTTATGCTTGTGCTTTGGTTGTACCGGACCTGTAGACCTCGCCTAGATGTGGCTTACTTGGCAGGCTAGCTCGGCCCAGTCCGCCAAAACGAGTCAGATTTTGGTGGCCCGTCATCAAGCACGGCCCAGCCTATCGTTGGAGCGGGGCCGAGAAAGTGCTGATCCCTCTATAGTTCGGCATAGGTCAATCTGTTGACCTAGTATAGAAAAGGGTACATGGACCTAGCCTACCTATCTCACGTTATTAGCTCTAACACTAACTTAGCTATGCTCAGACTCGGGTTTTTTCGGCCCAACCTCACACTAGCGCGACACTAACGCCTCATAGTGTCGTGCCCGAGCCCCTTACCCCAACCTAGCCCGTCCTGACCCGACGGAGCCCACATTGGCCCAACCCGATGGCCACCTGCAACCTCACCAAAGTAAAAATCACCTCAATCGGCTTTACAGGACCGAGTTTCCCCGACCTACCTCCTTCCCGCCAAAATTTCAAGATCGGTTAAAGGCTCGAAAAGTTGGTCCGACTTTCCCAAACTCGCCTAAAACAAAAATAAAAATAAAAATAAAAATTAGGCGTAACGAGACAGATTAGGCCCAAGCATGAGCCAACCTCTCCAGACCTTAGAATTCATGCCTCGACCCTTGGCTGGGTCTAAATATAGGGCAGGACGGTCTAACAGCCTGCAATCGAACCGCCACCATAAAGTGCATATTCTATGCTGTTGACAAGTTTGACCCGACTCGAACTCGAGCAAACTTGACACGATATTAACCCGATTAAATTGATGACTCGACGATTATCAAGCTTAATATTGATCAAAATAAAAGAGATTTAGAGTTTAGTTTGATACGTTTGACTTAATAATGAACTAAATAAACCAATTAATAATCGAAAGCTAAACCTAATGATCAAAAATTGAAATTATGTGATAAAGATCCGATAATAACCCGATCCGATGAATCCAGTAATCAGAAACAACCCGACTCGACTTGAGCTAACCCGATTATCACCTCTACCTATCGGGCTGTCGCAAATGTTAAACTTTCACCAATAAATCATTCTTATTAATTAATACACCAATTCTTGTTTGTGACGGCACATATCCGTCACTCTTGAGTGACGGATACCATTTTACCTCACCAAGTACCCACTTTTTCTCTCTCTGCAACACTATTTATGTGGTCCCCTTTCTCCACTAACCCATTTTGTTACCATTTTATCTCACAAAATATCCGCCACAAATGGTAACCCGTCACAAGGGAGACCAATTGTAATTAATATTACAAAATTAAAATAAAAAAAAGTGATTTAACTTTCATCCTCTCTCCACCCTGTCCGAATCATTGTTCTCACATTCTTCCATGTAACATTAAAAAGCATTTTCCTCCCAAATATTTTATTTCTTTAAAATTTAAAATCAATTTTTATTTTATAAAAATAAAATAAAATCAAAGTGAATTTACATTTCATTTACATTTGCATTTCATTTGTGAGTTGTGAGCCGTCCTCAACAACATAATAAAGCTACATCTCAATCCCTCATATTTCTCCCTCATTCACTCTCCCTCTCTCTCTCCTCTCCATCTAACATTCTCTCTCCTCCATTTTTCTCTCCCCTCTTTTTTCAAGGTATATATACACCTCTCCACCTCTTTTATTTTTTTATCTTTTTATTTTTGTTATTTTTTTTTTTATATATAATTTCGATTATTTGTGTAGATCGATTTTCAATTTGTTGCATATTTGAATCCGAATAGTTGAAATTTGTGTTTGATTGAAGTTGTGTTTGTAATTTTGTATGATTTAATTCGATTGATTTGAATGGAGTTCCGATCTAGGGTTTGGTGAATCGATTGTTGCGAGTAAATGTGCTCGATTCGATCTGATTGTTCGTCCGATCTTGGTTATCGTTGATTTAAATGCTGTGATTTGGGAGAAATTGTTTGTAATAGATGAGTTTTCGTAATCTTGTGTTGCGATTTAGTCGCATTTTTGGTGGATTTTGATACAAATGATGGTTTGATTTTGAATCGGAAATATTGATGGCATTTTAATATCATAGAGGTGAATTTAGCGGCGGATCTTGACTAAAATGTGTCGGGGAAGGGTTTAGGGGCGGATTTGAATCTTAGGCGATTCAATTACTTAAAAAGGATATAATGCAGAGGGTAGGGGCCAAGTTCTTGTTAAGTTTTCGACCGGAGTTGATCATTAATAAGAAGCAGGATTGCTAGTGCCGTAGCTTAGATTAGTCTTGATGTGCTTTGACTACAGTTTATCTTAGCCTTCTGATTGACTAATACCGAAATTGTAGTTATGCATATGAATGTGTGGGTTGTGGTTTGTTTTTATCGCTTTTGGCTGCAGATTTGTGTTGATTGTTTGCCTTTGTATTACATTTTTGTTTCCATTACATTTTCGTTCTTCCTTTTTGTTTTTCATCTTCCCTTTTTTTATTCGCATTTTGAGGCGTGCGTTACCCATGGACGGTTCGAAAAGATGATTCATGTCAGCCGACCCCAAATCATTTTGGGATTAAGGCTCTGATGTTGTTGTTGTTGTTTGCCTTTCTATTTTTTACTCTATTTTATTTGAGTTAATTATCAATGATCAATTAATTAACAAAAGGCCATACGATATCAACAAAACACATCATAGATAAAGAAATACAATTTTGTAAGAATCAAACCAATAAGCCCTTGTTAAAACGATCAATTTTTGAATATGACGCTTCTGTATAGCGTTTATTACATTGTTGCTTGCTCATACTGCTTTCTGTGAAACGATCTATGGATTTGATGTCGTTTAGAGAAGGATGAACTTTGTCTGATCTGAAATGTTTAGTTGTAATTACGATATCGATTGCAAGTTCTTATGAAAAATCTCATGAGCTTACATACTCTTTAAAACAGCTTTTCAACCTCTTTTATGGAAAGAAAAACCAGTCACGGCTGGGAAAAAATCCCAAAAGGACAAGCAAAAGTTGTTTAAAAGAATTTGGACATAAAAATGCTTTCAGATTTAAATAAAATTTGGGGCTTATCGCCACTGGAGCTTGTAGATGGTACTTGTAATTGATGCTGGCAATGGAGTTTGGGGTTTTGTGGAGTTTGGTGCACAAGGAAAAAAACTTTGTTTGGCCGCGCTATAAATGAACTATTCTCTAGAGAAAATTTGTTTGTTAATTGACTGGTCATAAACATTGTTTTACTGGAAGAATAAATGTTGAAAATTTACGCTGACCATAATTAGGGTATAGTCTTTGTAATAATCCGAATGTAGACATTCGTAATAGGATCCTCCGTTGTATGTTTGTGTATTGAAGTAAACACTTGATTTGACATGAAGACCATCAGTTTTTTGTAAAGCAACTTTGATAGCAGTGTTTCTGATACACTTTTTGTGGTTTGGTTGACATTAAAAATTGATCGCTAAAAATGATTTGTGAATTTGCTCCTTGTGTGGTTTGTGTGGGTCTATATGCTGAGTAATTGAGATATTTTTAGATGAATATTTCATCTTAATCGGTGTTGTGGATGAAAGATGGTTACTAGCTTTAATCTTTATAGTGACCCTTTTGAATAATGTGTCTTGCATAGTATAAATCGAGATGGCAGATGCAGAGGAGATTCAACCCCTTGTCTGTGACAATGGAACTGGTATGGTGAAGGTAAGAAAGAATCCTTTGTATCTGTTTTTATGAGTTGAGCTATGCTACTTCGACAATTCATATAGGCTCACGTATCCGTGTCCTGACCTTTGGACATTGGTGCGACACTACAACACTACATTTAGACCCAAAACTTGTCAAATCCGACAGTAGTGTATGCACCTGTGTCCAACCCTTTGAGCTGAGTCAGAGTAACATAGGTGTTGCGTACTTGACATGAGCTTCAAGCTGATCAAATATGTTTTCTTGTTTCTAAAGGCTGGTTTCGCTGGAGATGATGCTCCAAGGGCCGTCTTCCCAAGTATTGTTGGTCGTCCCAGACACACTGGTGTCATGGTTGGAATGGGCCAGAAGGATGCATATGTCGGAGACGAAGCACAGTCAAAAAGAGGTATCTTGACCTTGAAATATCCAATTGAGCACGGTATAGTGAGCAACTGGGATGACATGGAGAAGATCTGGCATCACACCTTCTACAACGAGCTTCGTGTTGCTCCTGAAGAGCATCCAGTGCTACTTACAGAAGCACCATTGAACCCTAAGGCTAACAGGGAGAAGATGACCCAAATCATGTTTGAGACATTCAATGTTCCCGCTATGTATGTCGCCATCCAGGCTGTTCTTTCCTTGTACGCCAGTGGTCGTACAACAGGTCAGTGATTGGTAAAGGTTTCTTACTGGTGTTTATAAGCGCTTCGTGTTCTCTTGTAATGTTATCTTACAGCTCTACAATCTTGTGTCATGTAACAGGTATTGTGCTTGATTCTGGTGATGGTGTGAGTCACACAGTCCCAATCTACGAGGGTTATGCCCTACCCCATGCCATCCTTCGTTTGGATCTTGCTGGTCGTGATCTCACTGACTATCTCATGAAGATCCTGACTGAGAGAGGTTACATGTTCACCACTTCTGCCGAACGGGAAATTGTCCGTGATATAAAGGAGAAGCTGGCCTACGTTGCTCTCGATTTCGAGCAGGAATCAGAGACATCAAAGAGCAGCTCTGCAATTGAGAAGAACTACGAGCTTCCCGATGGGCAGGTGATTACCATTGGAGGCGAGAGATTCCGTTGCCCAGAGGTACTCTTCCAGCCATCATTGGTCGGTATGGAAGCTGCGGGTATCCACGAGACTACCTACAACTCCATCATGAAGTGTGATGTCGATATCAGGAAGGATCTTTACGGTAACATTGTTCTCAGTGGTGGTACCACCATGTTCCCCGGTATTGCTGACCGTATGAGCAAAGAGATCACAGCTCTTGCTCCCAGCAGCATGAAGATCAAGGTTGTCGCACCACCCGAGAGGAAATACAGTGTCTGGATCGGAGGTTCTATCCTTGCTTCACTCAGCACCTTCCAACAGGTACTCCCGTGTTCTCATTAATGACGTTTTTTTGTTCTATTTATCGAATTGAAGGACATTGACTGACAATGTCTTTCTTTGTGTTGCAGATGTGGATCTCCAAGGGCGAGTATGATGAATCTGGCCCATCAATCGTCCACCGAAAGTGCTTCTAAGTTCTAAGATAAGTTTTGAGATTGTAGTCCTATATAGTCTCCTGTTATCTCCTCATTTTTCTTTCAGTTCGGTCAAAACTTTAAGTATGCTATATGATTTGATTTGGTTGAGAGAGATGGAGAAGTTTGAAGAGCTTGTGGTGTTTTTTTTGGGGAACAACCCTTTGGAATTTTTATTGATTGTTGTAACTATTTTTGTTGGATTATGTCCTGCAATCTTTGAAGATTGCAGTATGTTTAATTATTACACACTATTTTTCTCGGTCACCTTGCCATGTCAATTATTTTGATGTTAATTGTGGCCCATGTTTTTCCGTCTACTTACATTCTTTATCTGTTGTGTATGAATGGTATGCTTTCCTTTCGGATATCTTATTACTTCAACTTCTGGGTGTCATTCCCTTTCTATCGTATTTTTTTTTTATTGAATCTTGTCTGGTTTAGTCTGTGGCAGAGAAATAGAGAATATGTTAGCTGACAACGATAGTTTTTAGTATTTTTGTGAGACGTGAGAATTTCACGAAAGGGAAGTGTGGTTCCGGAAGTATTTCTCTTGGGATTTCCAGAAGTCTGATTTTGGATGTATGTGTTTATGATTTTGGGGTATTTCTCTTCGGAGTTCCAGAACTTTTACATCATTGACAAGGACAGGGATTGGTTTACCACTATGATTTATCGTATGTAGTCGGATAACCTGACTATTACGGCCAAGCCTTGTAGATGACTCATTTGTAGTATGACTTGCTTATAGACAAGTAAGACAACCCGTTGTGGGCAAAAGAAAGAATGTTGCCCGTTGTTATTGGATTATTTTATGATCAATTGTAGGAATTAGCTCGTTCACCCTCTGATTGTTATTGGACAACCCGCTGTGCTTTTCCATTATGGACAACTGATCGTTTCTGATCTCGTTGTAACTGGTACGGGGTTGTTTTGTGTGTGTTTTCCCTTTTTTCTATATCATGAATTGCTCCTTCAAACAATCTCCAGATTGCCGGTGGGAGTTTAGAGCCTTAACGTTCTCGATTATGCAGTCTCTGAAATTTTACGATTTGACCATCTAGGCTATATTTTGCTAGCTGGATAGAGTAAAACTTCGCGTGAACTAGTAAATCGCATATAATAGAAATTTTCGTGTATTCAGACCGTAAGTGTTCAAGTCTTGGCCCTCATTATTTACAGCTAATTAAGTACGGAGTATGCAGATTGTGGCATCGTAAATTTGTAATATTTGTCAATGCAAATTAGTTCCTGTTACTGTATCCGTACCTTGTCGAAACTTAATGGCAAATACCAGCTGCTGAATCGCATATGTTGCCCCACTCATTGCAATGATGCCTCCTATCAATTATTTCCTCCGTCCCGGTCATTTGTATCATGTCGAATGATCAACTTATAGGTTCATTACCAAATTCCTTATTCAATTGGATTACAATTTACAACTGGAAAATTTCCATTTATTACCATTGTTTGCCGTGGTCTACTTGATGTTCAAGGAATGAAGGGGTGTTTCGTCAAAGGGTCAATCCAGTGAGTATTAAAGATCCACACATTTTTGTGTAACACGATTTTATGCAATTATTACCGTAAAGTTGAGTAGCAACAGAACATTTGGGGGTGCCGATATGCCATAAACCAGTATTCCTCGAACCACGGATAATCGTGAAAAATGTATTAATACTCGTTATCCGAGGCTGAAATCGAATATATGTTAACTCCTGAAATGACCTCGGACGCGTGATAAAAAACTGGGAGAAAAATAAACAGGGTCCGGTACGACCTCCCGAACGGCTCAAATTGAAGTGTGTAATACACGGTTTTTCGGGATTCCAGGGTACCAGAACAAAAATTCACCTTAAATCGCACAGAAAGTTCCTCGGGTCAGATAAAGCGGCCACGCAAAATTTGAGTAGGAACGGAAGACATTTGGGGGTGTCGGTATGCCATAAACCAGCATTCGTCGAATCTCGGATAATCGTGAAAAATGTATTAATACTCGTTATCCGAGGCTGAAATCGAATAGGTTAACTCCTTAAATGACCTCGGACGCGTGATAAAAAAATCGGGAGAAAAAGAAACAGGGTCCGGTACGACTTCCCGAACGGCTCAAATTGAAGTGTATAATACAAGGTTTTTTGGGATTCTAGGGTACCGGAACAAAATTCTCCGTAAATCGCGCAGAAAGTTCCTCGGGTCAGATAAAACGGCCACGCAAAATTTGAGTAGCAACGGAAGACATTTGGGGGTGTCGGTATGCCATAAACCAGCATTCGTCGAACCTCGGATAATCGTGAAAAATGTATTAATACTCGTTATCCGAGGCTGAACTCGAATAGGTTAACTCCTGAAATGACCTCGGACGCGTGAAAAAAAAACCGGGAGAAAAAGAAACTGGGTCCGGTACGACCTCACGAACGGCACAAATTGAAGTCTATAATACAGGGTTTTTCGGGATTCCAGGGTACCGGAACAAAATTCTCCGAAAATCGCGCAGAAAGTTCCTCGGGTCTGATAAAGCGGCCACGCAAAATTTGAGTAGCAACGGAAGACATTTGGGGGTGCCGGTATGCCATAAACCAGCATTCGTTGAAACTCGGATAATCGTGAAAAACGTATTAATACTCGTTATCCGAGGCTGAAATGGAATAGGTTAACTCCTGAAATGACCTCGGACGCGTGATAAAAAACCGGGAGAAAAAGAAACATGGTCCGGTACGACCTCCCGAACGGCTCAAATTGAAGGGTATATAAAACACGATTTTTCGGGATTCCAGGGTACCGGAACAAAATTCTACGGAAATCGCGCATAAAGTTCCTCGGGTCAGATAAAGCGGCCACGTAAAATTTAAATAGCAACGGAAGACATTTGGGGGTGCCGGTATGCCATAACTTAGCATTCGTCGAACCTCGGATAATTGTAAAAAATGTATTAATATTCGTTATCCGAGGCTGAAATCGAATAGTTTAACTCCTGAAATGACCTCGGACGCGTGATAAAAAAACCGAGAGAAAAAGAAATGGGGTCCGGTACGACCTCACGAACGGCTCAAATTGAAATGTATAATACACTGTTTTTCAGGATTCCATGGTACCGGAAAAATATTTTCTGGAAATTGCGCAGAAAGTTCTTCAGGTCAGATAAAGCGGCCACGCAAAATTTGAGTAGCAACGGAAGACATTTGGGGGTGCCGGTATGCCATAAACCAGCATTCGTCGAACCTCGGATAATCTTGAAAAATGTATTGATACTCGTTATCCGAGACTTAAATTGAATAGGTTAACTCCGGAAATGACCTCGGACACGTGATAAAAAAAACCGGGAGTAAAAGAACAGGGTTCGGTACGACCTCCGGAACGGCTCAAATTGAAGTATATAATACACGGTTTTTCGGGATTCCAGGGTACCGGAACAAAATTCTCCGTAAATCGCGCATGAAGTTCCTCGGGTCAGATAAAGCGGCCACGCAAAATTTGAGTAGCAACGGAAGACATTTGGGGTTGTCGGTATGCCATAAACCAGCATTCGTCGAACCTCGGCTAATCGTGAAAAATATATTAATATTCGTTATCCGAGGGTGAAATCGAATAGGTTAACTCCTAAAATGACCTCGGACGCGTGATAAAAAAACAGGGAGATAAAGAAATATGGTCCGGTACGACCTCCCGAACGACTCAAATTGAAGTGTATAAAACACAGTTTTTCGGGATTCCTGGGTAACGGAACAAAATTCTACGGAAACAACGCATAAAGTTCCTCGGTCAGATAAAGCGGCCACGCAAAATTTAAATAGCAACGAAAGACATTTGGGGGTGCCGGTATGCCATAACTCAGCATTCGTCGACCTCGGATAATCGTGAAAAATGTATTAATATTCGTTATCCGAGACAGAAATCGAATAGTTTAACTCCTGAAATGACCTCGGACGCGTGATAAAAAAAACCGGGAGTAAAAGAACAGGGTCCGGTACGACCTCTCGAACGGCTCAAATTGAAGTATATAATACACGGTTTTTCGGGATTCCAGGGTACCGGAACAAAATTCTAAGAAAATCGCGCAGAAAGTTCCTCGGGTCAGATAAAGCGGCCACGCAAAGTTTGAGTAGCAACGGAAGACATTTGCGGGTGTCGGTATGCCATAAACCAGCATTCGTCGAACCTCGGATAATCGTGAAAAATGTGTTAAAAGCTCGTTATTTGAGGCTGAAATCGAACATGTTAATTCATGAAATGACATGTTCAATCACGCGTCCGAGCTCATTTCAGGAATTAACATGTTCGATTTCAGCCTCAAATAACGAGCTTTTAACACATTTTAACACATTTTTCACGATAACCCGAGGATCGGCGAATGCTGGTTTGTGGCACACCGGCACCCCCAAATGTCTTCCGTTGGTACTCAAACTTTGCGTTGCCGCTTTATCTGACACGAGGAACTTTCTATGTGATTTCCGGAGAATTTTGTTCCGGGGCCCCGGAATCCCGAAAAACTGTGTATTATACATTTCAATTTGAGCCGTTCGGAAGGTCGTACCGGACCCTGTTTCTTTTTCTCCCTTTTTTTCAATTACGCGTCTGAGCTCATTTCAGGAATTAACATTTCGATTTCAGCCTCAAATAACGAGCTTTTAACACATTTTATCACATTTTTCACGATAACCCGAGGATCGGCGAATGCTGGTTTGTGGCACACCAGCACCCCCAAATGTATCCGTTGGTACTCAAACTTTGCGTGGCCGCTTTATCTGACACAAGGAACTTTCTATGTGATTTCCGGAGATTTTTGTTCCGGGACCTCGGAATCCCGAAAAACCGAGTATTATACACTTCAATTTGAGCTGTTCGGAAAGTCGTACCGGACCCTGTTTCTTTTTCTCCTTTTTTTCAATCACGCGTCCGAGCTCATTTCAGGAATTAACATTTCGATTTCAGTCTCAAATAACGAGCTTTTAACACATTTTAACACATTTTTCACGAAAACTCGAGGATCGGCGAATGCTGCTTTGTGGCACACCGGCACCCTCAAATGTCTTCCTTTGGTACTCAAACTTTGCGTGGCCGCTTTATCTGACACGAGGAACTTTATATGTGATTTCCGGAAAATTTTGTTTCGGGACCCTGGAATCCCGAAAAATCGTGTATTATACCTTTCAATTTGAGCCGTTCGGAAGGTCGTACCGGACCCTGTTTCTTTTTCTCCCTGTTTTTCAATCACGCGTACGAGCTCATTTTTGAAATTAACATGTTCGATTTCAGCCTCAAATAACGAGCTTTTAACACATTTTATCACATTTTTCACGATAACCCGAGGATCGGCGAATGCTGGTTTGTGATACACCGGCACCCTCAAATGTCTTCCTTTGGTACTCAAACAACTTTGCGTGGCCGCTTTATCTGACACGAAGAACTTTCTATGTGATTTCCGGAGAATTTTGTTCCGGGACCCCGGAATCCCGAAAACCGTGTATAATGCACTTCAATTAGAGCCGTTCGGAAGGTCGTACAAGACCCTGTTTCTTTTTCTACCTCTTTTTAAGTCACGCGTCCGAGCTCATTTCAGGAATTAACATGTTCGATTTCAGCCTCAAATAACGAGCTTTTAACACATTTTTCACGATAACACGAGGATCGGCGAATGCTGGTTTGTGGCATACCGGCACCCCCAAATGTCTTCCGTTGGTGCTCAAACTTTGCGTGGCCGCTTTATCTGACACGAGGAACTTTCTATGTGATTTCCGGAGAATTTTTATCCGGAACCCCGGAATCCCGAAAAACCGTGTATTACACTTCAATTTGAGCCGTTCGGAAGGTCATACCAGATCCTGTTTCTTTTTCTCCCTGTTTTTCAATCCGCCCGAGCTCATTTCAGGAATTAACATGTTCGATTTCAGCCTCAAATAACGAGCTTTTAACACATTTTAACACATTTTTCACGATAACACGAGGATCGGCGAATCTTTGGTTTGTTTCAGGCATACCAAGCACCCCCAAATGTCTTCCGTTGGTGCTCAAACTTTGCGTGGCCGGTTTATCTGACACGAGGAACTTTCTATGTGATTTCCGGAGAATTTTTATCCGGAACCCCGGAATCCCGAAAAACCGTGTATTACACTTCAATTTGAGCCGTTCGGAAGGTCATACCAGATCCTGTTTCTTTTTCTCCTCGTTTTTTCAATCCGCCCGAGCTCATTTCAGGAATTAACATGTTCGATTTCAGCCTCAAATAACGAGCTTTTAACACATTTTAACACATTTTTCACGATAACACGAGGATCGGCGAATGCTGGTTTATGGCACACCGGCACCCCCAAATGTCTTCCGTTGGTACTCAAACAACTTTGCGTGGCCGCTTTATCTGACACGAAGAACTTTCAATGTGATTTCCGGAGAATTTTGTTCCGGGACCCCGGAATCTCGAAAAACCATGTATTATACACTTCAATTTGAGCCGTTCGGAAGGTCGTACCGGACCTTGTTTCTTTTTCTCCCTGTTTTTCAATCACGCGTCCGAGCTTATTTCAGGAATTAACATGTTCGATTTCAGCCTCAAATAACGAGCTTTTAACACATTTTTCACGATAACCCGAGAATCGGCGAATGCTGGTTTGTGGCACACCGGCACCCCAAATTGTCTTCCGTTGGTACTCAAACTTTGCGTGGCCGCTTTATCTGACACGAGGAACTTTCTATGTGATTTCCGGAGAATTTTGTTCCGGGACCCCGGAATCCCGAAAAACCATGTATTATACACTTCAATTTGAGCCGTTCGGAAGGTCGTACCGGACCCTGTTTATTTTTCTGTCTGTTTATCAATCACGCATCCGAGCACATTTCAGGAATTAACATGTTCGATTTCAGCCTCAAATAACGAGCTTTTAACACATTTTTCACGATAACCCGAGAATCGGCGAATGCTGGTTTGTGGCACACCGGCACCCGAAAATGTCTTCCGTTGGTACTCAAACTTTGCGTGGCCGCTTTATCTGACACGAGGAACTTTCTATGTGATTTCCGGAGAATTTTGTTCCGGGACCCCGGATTCCCGAAAAACCGTGTATTATACACTTCAATTTGAGCCGTTCGGAAGGTCGTACCGGACCCTGTTTCCATTCCACCCTGTTTTTCAATCACGCGTCCGAGCTCATTTCAGGAATTAACATGTTCGATTTCAGCCTCAAATAACGAGCTTTTAACACATTTTAATACATTTTTCACGATAACCCGAGGATCGGCGAATGCTGGTTTGTGGCACACCGGCACCCCCAAATGTCTTCCGTTGGTACTCAAACTTTGCGTGGCCGCTTTATCTGACATGAGGAACTTTCTATGTGATTTTCGGAGAATTTTTTTCCGGGGCCCCGGAGTCCCGAAAAACCGTGTATTATACACTTAAATTTGAGCCGTTCGGAAGGTTGTACCGGACTCTGTTTCTTTTTCTCCCTGTTTTTCAGTCACGTGTCCGAGCTCATTTCAGGAATTAACATGTTCGATTTCACCCTCAAATAACGAGCTTTTAACACATTTTTCACGAGAACCCGAGGATCGGCGAATGCTGGTTTGTGGCACACCGGCACCCCCAAATGTCTTCCGTTGGTACTCAAACTTTGCGTAGCCGCTTTATCTGACACGAGGAACTTTCTATGTGATTTCCGGAGAATTTTGTTCCGGGACCCCGGATTCCCGAAAAACCGTGTATTAAACACTTCAATTTGAGCCGTTCGGAAGGTCGTACCGGACTCTGTTTCTTTTTCTCCCTGTTTTTCAATCACGCGTCCGAGCTCATTTCAGGAATTAACATGTTCGATTTCAGCCTCAAATAACGAGCTTTTAACACATTTCAACACATTTTTCACGATATCCCGAGGATCGGCTTATGCTGGTTTGTGGCACACCGGCACCCCAAATGTCTTCCGTTGGTACTCAAACTTTGCGTCGCCGCTTTATCTGACACGAGGAACTTTCTATGTGATTTCCGGAGAATTTTGTTCCGGGACCACGGATTCCCGAAAAACCGTGTATTATACACTTCAATTTGAGCCGTTCGGAAGGTCGTACCGGACCCTGTTTCTTTTCCACCCTGTTTTTCAATCACGCGTTCGAGCTCATTTCAGGAATTAACATGTTCGATTTCAGCCTCAAATAACGAGCTTTTAACACATTTTAATACATTTTTCACGATAACCCGAGGATCGGCGAATGCTGGTTTGTGGCACACCGGCACCCCCAAATGTCTTCCGTTGGTACTCAAACTTTGCGTGGCCGCTTTATCTGACATGAGGAACTTTCTATGTGATTTTCGGAGAATTTTGTTCCGGGGCCCCGGAGTCCCGAAAAACCGTGTATTATATATACACTTAAATTTGAGCCGTTCGGAAGGTTGTACCGGACTCTGTTTCTTTTTCTCCCTGTTTTTCAGTCACGCGTCTGAGCTCATTTCAGGAATTAACATGTTCGATTTCAGCCTCAAATAACGAGCTTTTAACACATTTTTCACGAGAACCCGAGGATCGGCGAATGCTGGTTTGTGGCACACCGGCACCCCCAAATGTCTTCCGTTGGTACTCAAACTTTGCGTAGCCGCTTTATCTGACACGAGGAACTTTCTATGTGATTTCCGGAGAATTTTGTTCCGAGACCCCGGATTCCCGAAAAACCGTGTATTAAACACTTCAATTTGAGCCGTTCGGAAGGTCGTACCGGACCCTGTTTCTTTTTCTCCCTGTTTTTCAATCACGCGTCCGAGCTCATTTCAGGAATTAACATGTTCGATTTCAGCCTCAAATAACGAGCTTTTAACACATTTTTCACGATAACCCGAGATTCGGCGAATCTTTGGTTTGTGGCACACCAAAGACCCCAAAATGTCTTCCGTTGGTACTCAAACTTTGCGTGGCCGCTTTATCTGACACCAGGAACTTTCTATGTGATTTTCGGAGAATTTTGTTAGGGACCCGGAATCCCGAAAAACCATGTATTATACACTTCAATTTGAGCCGTTCGGAAGGTCTAACCGGACCCTGTTTCTTTTTCTCCTCGTTTTTCAATCACGCGTCCGAGCTCATTTCAGAATTAACACGTTCGATTTGACCTCAAATAACGAGCTTTTAACACATTTTTCACGATAACCCGAGAATCGGCGAATTTTGGTTTGTGGCACACCAAAGACCCCAAAATGTCTTCCGTTGGTACTCAAACTTTGCGTGGCCGCTTTATCTGACACCAGGAACTTTCTATGTGATTTTCGGAGAATTTTGTTCCGGGACCCCGGAATCCCGAAAAACCATGTATTATACACTTCAATTTGAGCCGTTCGGAAGGTCTAACCGGACCCTGTTTCTTTTTCTCCCTGTTTTTCAATCACGCGTCCGAGCTCATTTCAGGAATTAACATGTTCGATTTCAGCCTCAAATAACGAGCTTTTAACACATTTCAACACATTTTTCACGATATCCCGCGGATCGGCTTATGCTGGTTTGTGGCACACCGGCACCCCAAATGTCTTCCGTTGGTACTCAAACTTTGCGTCGCCGCTTTATCTGACACGAGGAACTTTCTATGTAATTTCCGGAGTATTTTGTTCCGGAACCCCGGAATCCCGAAAAACTGTGTATTATACACTTAAATTTGAGCCGTTCGGAAGATCGTACCGGACTCTGTTTCTTTTTCTCCCTTTTTTTAATCACGCGTCCGAGCTCATTTCAGGAATTAACTTGTTCGATTTCAGCCTCAAATAACGAGCTTTTAACACATTCTAACACATTTTTCACGATAACCCGAGGATCGGCGAATGCTGGTTTGTGGCACACCGGCACCCCCAAATGTCTTCCGTTGGTACTCAAACAACTTTGCGTGGCCGCTTTATCTGACACGAAGAACTTTCTACGTGATTTCCGGAGAATTTTGTTACGGGACCCCGGAATCCCGAAAAACCATGTATTATACACTTCAATTTGAGCCGTTCGGAATGTCGTACCGAACCCTGTTTCTTTTTCTCCTTATTTTTCAACCACGCGTCCGAGCTCATTTCAGGAATTAACATGTTCGAGTTCAGCCTCAAATAACGAGCTTTTAACACATTTTTCACGATAACCCGAGGATCGGCGAATGCTGGTTTGTGGCACCCCGACACCCCAAAATGTCTTCCGTTGGTACTCAAACTTTGCGTGGCCGCTTTATCTGACACGAGGAACTTTCTATGTGATTTCCGGAGAATTTTGTTCCGGGATCCCGGAATCCCGAAAAACCGTGTATTATACACTTCAATTTGAGCCGTTCGGAAGGTCGTACCGGACCCTGTTTCTTTTTCTCCCTGTTTTTCAATCACGCGTCCGAGCTCATTTCAGGAATCAACATGTTCGATTTCAGCCTCAAATAACGAGTTTTAACACATTTTTCACGATAATCCGAGTTTCGGCGAATGCTGGTTTGTGGCACACCGACACCCCCAAATGTCTTCCGTTGGTGCTCAAACTTTGCGTGGCCACTTTAACTGACACGAGGAACTTTCTACGTGATTTCCGGTGAATTTTGTTCCGGACCCCGGAATCCCAAAAAACCGTGTATTATACACTTCAATTTGAGCCGTTCGGAAGGTCGTACCGGACCCTGTTTCTTTTTCTCCCTGTTTTTCAATCCGTCCGAGCTCATTTCAGGAATTAACATGTTCGATTTCATCCTCAAATAACGAGCTTTTAACACATTTTAACACATTTTTCACGATAACCCGAGGATCGGCGAATGCTGGTTTGTGGCACACCGGCTGATAGGCTTATCGCGTACCTATGCAAAGATAATTACCCTAGACAACAATTTAATGTAGCAATAGGGGTCGAACACAAAAAAACGGGAATTACGTCGTGAATTGCTATGGGTAGATTCTTATCAAGGTCGATATCGTTTTTAGTTTGGTTTGGTTGTTTGATGATAACAAAAGTTGTAATGTAAATTATATAATAAAAGGGAGTCTAAGGGGTTCGGGTCGCACATGCAAAGGTAAACATATGATCATGATAAATTCGGTACTAATAACATTGTCAATTGCTTAGGCTTAAAGACACCCACCTTACGATATTAGTGTCAACCATAGACCGGGTCCTAGAGAAACTCTCGTCCATGACTAGGTCGTCCTACTATACATGATTAGTTTAATTCAATTCCGTGCCTCTCGACTTATAGAACGAATAAACAAACTTAATCAAATGAATAGGGCCCTAAACAAAGATTAAACATTGTGGCACAAGCATGTGATAGAAGCAATATGAACAATATTATTATTAATCTATTTTATCATGTTATATACTTGATTTATGCATGGCTCCCCTAGCCCTTAGACTAGGAAATTTAGCTACTCATACTAAAATGTAAATTGCAAACTATATTGTAAGAAATATTAAACATGGTTATAAGATTTATATTAATTAGATGATATAACATGAGAAAAGAACAATGGTAATGTAAAATGGAATACTTGATTATAAACTATGTGATAACTAAAATAGAAATGTAAAATTGCAAACTAGAAATAGAAATACCTTAATAATAGAGAACTTGTATGGAAGAACAATGTATAACCAAAAGCTTGAAATAACTTAGAACCAAATGTTTGAACAACTACAAGATTAACTAATTTGTAAACTAATATGAAAACTATTGAGAGAATTATAATGCTTAAGGCTACTGTAAACTAAAACTTGGACGTAAAATCGGATGCCCAAAACCTAGGAATACCTCTCCTATTTATAGGAGAGCGGGATGCAACGTAAATACCAAGGGGCATGTAACCCCGATCGGGGCCACCCACCCCGATCGGGGTCGTGTGTTTCCGGGTAATTTCTCTTAATTCCTCTCTTAATTGCGTGAGGAATCCAAAGTTTATACTTTAATGCTCCTTAATCACCCGGGTAAATGCCTCATCTATGATCTTTAGAGCTCCCAAAAAGCATCCTAAGCATGTTGGAATCTTATGCTTTCTACTTTGACTTGGATTTGATTATTGGGCCTTGACTTTGGTTGTTGTCAACATTTGCATTATACATAATAATCCATCAATTTCTCCATGCAAAACCCAATCCAATGCTTCATGCTTAGTCCAACACTTGGTCTTGTTTAGCTTAGTGAACTTAGTGTATAAAAAGATAGGAAAAAGCCTCTAAATGCTTAGATTCCTACAAAAACATGTTAAGACAAGCAAATATACTAGAACAACAAATATTAGCTTATGACACTATGATAAGTGCTAAATAACAAATAAAATGGAGCTAATATAGGGGATGAAAGTATATAAAATATGCACTTATCACCGGCACCCCCAAATGTCTTCCGCTGGTACTCAAACAACTTTGCGTGGCCGCTTTATCTCACACGAAGAACTTTCTACGTGATTTTCGGAGAATTTTGTTCCGGGACCTCGGAATCCCGAAAAACCATGAATTATACACTTCAATTTGAGCCGTTCGAAAGGTCGTACCGGACCCTGTTTCTTTTTCTCCCTGTTTTTCAATCACGCGTCCGAGCTCATTTCAGGAATTAACATGTTCGACTTCAGCCTCAAATAACGAGCTTTTAACACATTTTTCACGATAACCCGAGGATCGGCGAATGGTGGTTTGTGGCACACCGGCACCCCAAAATGTCTTCCGTTGGTACTCAAACTTTGCGTGGCCACTTTATCTGACACGAAGAACTTTCTATGTGATTTCCAGAGAATTTTGTTCCGGGACCCCGGATTCCCGAAAAACCGTGTATTATATACACTTCAATTTGAGCCGTTCGGAAGGTCGTACCGGACCCTGTTTCTTTTTCTCCCTGTTTTTCAATCACGCGTCCGAGCTCATTTCAGGAATCAACATGTTCGATTTCAGCCTCAAATAACGAGCTTTAACACATTTTTCACGATAATCCGAGTTTCGGCGAATGCTAGTTTGTGGCACACCGGCACCCCCAAATGTCTTCCGTTGGTGCTCAAACTTTGCGTGACCACTTTATTTGACACGAGGAACTTTCTACGTGATTTCCGGAGAATTTTGTTCCGGACCCCGGAATCCCAAAAAACCGTGTATTATACACACTTCAATTTGAGCCGTTCGGAAGGTCGTAGCGGACCCTGTTTCTTTTTCTCCATGTTTTTCAATCACGCGTCCGAAGTCATTTCAGGAATTAACATGTTCGATTTCAGCCTCAAATAACGAGCTTTTAACACATTTTTCACGATAACACGAGGATCGGCGAATGCTGGTTTATGGCACACCGGCACCCCCAAATGTCTTCCGTTGGTACTCAAACAACTTTGCGTGGCCTCTTTATCTGACACGAAGAACTTTCTATGTGATTTCCGGAGAATTTTGTTCCGGGACCCCGGAATCCCGAAAAACCATGTATTATACACTTCAATTTGAGCCGTTCGAAAGGTCTAACCGGACCCTGTTTCTTTTTCTCCCTGTTTTTCAATCACGCGTCCGAGCTCATTTCAGGAATTAACACGTTCGATTTCAGCCTCAAATAACGAGCTTTTAACACATTTTTCACGATAACCCGAGAATCGGCGAATGCTGGTTTGTGGCACACCAGCACCCCAAAATGTCTTCCGTTGGTACTCAAACTTTGCGTGGCCGCTTTATCTGACACCAGGAACTTTCTATGTGATTTTCGGAGAATTTTGTTCCGGGACCCCGGAATCCCGAAAAACCATGTATTATACACTTCAATTTGAGCCGTTCGGAAGGTCTAACCGGACCCTGTTTCTTTTTCTCCCTGTTTTTCAATCACGCGTCCGAGCTCATTTCAGGAATTAACACGTTCGATTTCAAACCTCAAATAACGAGCTTTTAACACATTTTTCACGATAACCCGAGAATCGGCGAATGCTGGTTTGTGGCACACCAGCACCCCAAAATGTCTTCCGTTGGTACTCAAACTTTGCGTGGCCGCTTTATCTGACACCAGGAACTTTCTATGTGATTTTCGGAGAATTTTGTTCCGGGACCCCGGAATCCCGAAAAACCATGTATTATACACTTGAATTTGAGCCGTTCGGAAGGTCGTAACGGACCCTGTTTCTTTTTCTCCCTGTTTTTCAGTCACGCGTCCGAGCTCATTTCAGGAATTAACACGTTCGATTTCAGCCTCAAATAACGAGCTTTTAACACATTTTTCACGATAACCTAAGGATCGGCGAATGCTGGCTTGTGGCACACCGGCACCCCCAAATGTCTTCCGTTGTTAATCAAACTTTGCGTGGCCGCTTTATCTGACAGGAGGAACTTTATATGTGATTTCCGGAGAATTTTGTTCCGGGACCCCGGAATCCCGAAAAACCGTGTATTATACACTTCAATTTCAGCCGTTCGGAAGGTCATACCGGACCGTTTTTTTCTCTCCCTGTTTTTCAATCACGCGTCCGAGCTCATTTCAGGAATTAACATGTTCGATTTCAGCCTCAAATAAGGAGCCTTTAACACATTTGAACACATTTTTCACGAAAACCCGAGGATCGGCGAATGCTGGTTTATGGCACACCGGCACCCCCAAATGTCTTCCGTTGGTACTCAAACTTTGCGTGGCCAATTTATCTGACACGAGGAACTTTCTATGTGATTTCTGGAGAATTTTGTTCCGGAACCCGGAATCCCGAAAAACCGTGTATTATACACTTCAATTTAAGCCGTTCGGATCGTCGTATCGGACCTTGTTTCTTTTTCTCCTGTTTTTCAATCCGTCCGAGCTCATTTCAGGAATTAACATGTTCGATTTCATCCTCAAATAACGAGCTTTTAACACATTTTAACACATTTTTCACGATAACACGAGGATCGGCGAATGCTGGTTTATGGCACACCGGCACCCCCAAATGTCTTCCGTTGGTACTCAAACAACTTTGCGTGGCCTCTTTATCTGACACGAAGAACTTTCTATGTGATTTCCGGAGAATTTTGTTCCGGGACCCCGGAATCCCGAAAAACCATGTATTATACACTTCAATTTGAGCCGTTCGGAAGGTCTAACCGGACCCTGTTTCTTTTTCTCCCTGTTTTTCAATCACGCGTCCGAGCTCATTTCAGGAATTAACATGTTCGATTTCAGCCTCAAATAACGAGCTTTTAACACATTTTTCACGATAACCCGAGAATCGGCGAATGCTGGTTTGTGGCACACCGACACCCCAAAATGTCTTCCGTTGGTACTCAAACTTTGCGTGGCCGCTTTATCTGACACGAGGAACTTTCTACGTGATTTTCGGAGAATTTTGTTCCGAACCCCGGAATCGCGAAAACCCGTGTATTACACTTCAATTTAAGCCGTTCGGATCGTCATACCGGACCTTGTTTCTTTTTCTCCCTGTTTTTCAATCCGTCCGAGCTCATTTCAGGAATTAACATGTTCGATTTCATCCTCAAATAACGAGCTTTTAACACATTTTAACACATTTTTCACGATAACACGAGGATCGGCGAATGCTGGTTTATGGCACACCGGCACCCTCAAATGTCTTCCGTTGATACTCAAACAACTTTGCGTGGCCGCTTTATCTGACACGAAGAACTTTCTATGCGATTTCCGGAGAATTTTGTTCCGGGACCCTGGAATCCCGAAAAACCATGTATTATAGACTTCAATTTGAGCCGTTCGGAAGGTCATACCGGACCCTGTTTCTTTTTCTCCCTGTTTTTCAATCACGCGTCCGAGCTCATTTCAGGAAATAACATGTTCGATTTCAGCCTCAAATAACGAGCTTTTAACACATTTTTCACGATAACCCGAGGATCGGCGAATGCTGGTTTGTGGCACACCGGCACCCCAAAATGTCTTCCGTTGGTACTCAAACTTTGCATGGCCGCTTTATCTGACACGAGGAACTTTCTATGTGATTTCCGGACAATTTTGTTCCGGGACCCCGGATTCCCAAAAAACCGTGTATTATATACACTTCAATTTGAGCCGTTTGGAAGGTCGTACCGGACCCTGTTTCTTTTTCTCCCTGTTTTTCAATCACGCGTCCGAGCTCATTTCAAGAATCAACATGTTCGATTTCAGCCTCAAATAACGAGCTTTAACACATTTTTCACGATAATCCGAGTTTCGGCGAATGCTAGTTTGTGGCACACCGGCACCCCCAAATGTCTTCCGTTGGTGCTCAAACTTTGCGTGACCACTTTATTTGACACGAGGAACTTTCTACGTGATTTCCGGAGAATTTTGTTCCGGAATCCCAAAAAACCGTGTATTATACACACTTCAATTTGAGCCGTTCGGAAGGTCGTAGCGGACCCTGTTTCTTTTTCTCCATGTTTTTCAATCACGCGTCCGAAGTCATTTGGGAATTAACATGTTCGATTTCAGCCTCAAATAACGAGCTTTTAACACATTTTTCACGATAACACGAGGATCGGCGAATCTTTGGTTTATGGCACACCAAGCACCCCCAAATGTCTTCCGTTGGTACTCAAACAACTTTGCGTGGCCTCTTTATCTGACACGAAGAACTTTCTATGTGATTTCCGGAGAATTTTGTTCCGGGACCCCGGAATCCCGAAAAACCATGTATTATACACTTCAATTTGAGCCGTTCGAAAGGTCTAACCGGACCCTGTTTCTTTTTCTCCCTGTTTTTCAATCACGCGTCCGAGCTCATTTCAGGAATTAACACGTTCGATTTCAGCCTCAAATAACGAGCTTTTAACACATTTTTCACGATAACCCGAGAATCGGAGAATGCTGGTTTGTGGCACACCAGCACCCCAAAATGTCTTCCGTTGGTACTCAAACTTTGCGTGGCCGCTTTATCTGACACCAGGAACTTTCTATGTGATTTTCGGAGAATTTTGTTCCGGGACCCCGGAATCCCGAAAAACCATGTATTATACACTTCAATTTGAGCCGTTCGGAAGGTCTAACCGGACCCTGTTTCTTTTTCTCCCTGTTTTTCAATCACGCGTCCGAGCTCATTTCAGGAATTAACACGTTCGATTTCAGCCTCAAATAACGAGCTTTTAACACATTTTTCACGATAACCCGAGAATCGGCGAATGCTGGTTTGTGGCACACCAGCACCCCAAAATGTCTTCCGTTGGTACTCAAACTTTGCGTGGCCGCTTTATCTGACACCAGGAACTTTCTATGTGATTTTCGGAGAATTTTGTTCGGGACCCTAATCCCGAAAAACCATGTATTATACACTTCAATTTGAGCCGTTCGGAAGGTCGTAACGGACCCTATTTCTTTTTCTCCCTGTTTTTCAGTCACGCGTCCGAGCTCATTTCAGGAATTAACACGTTCGATTTCAGCCTCAAATAACGAGCTTTTAACACATTTTTCACGATAACCTAAGGATCGGCGAATGCTGGCTTGTGGCACACCGGCACCCCCAAATGTCTTCCGTTGTTAATCAAACTTTGCGTGGCCGCTTTATCTGACAGGAGGAACTTTCTATGTGATTTCCGGAGAATTTTGTTCCGGGACCCCGGAATCCCGAAAAACCGTGTATTATACACTTCAACTTGAGCCGTTCGGAAGGTCATACCGGACCCTGTTTTTTTCTCTCCCTGTTTTTCAATCACGCGTCCGAGCTCATTTCAGGAATTAACATGTTCGATTTCAGCCTCAAATAAGGAGCCTTTAACACATTTGAACACATTTTTCACGAAAACCCGAGGATCGGCGAATGCTGGTTTATGGCACACCGGCACCCCCAAATGTCTTCCGTTGGTACTCAAACTTTGCGTGGCCAATTTATCTGACACGAGGAACTTTCTATGTGATTTCTGGAGAATTTTGTTCCGGAACCCCGGAATCCCGAAAACCCGTGTATTACACTTCAATTTAAGCCGTTCGGATCGTCGTACCGGACCTTGTTTCTTTTTCTCCCTGTTTTTCAATCCGTCCGAGCTCATTTCAGGAATTAACACGTTCGATTTCAGCCTCAAATAACGAGCTTTTAACACATTTTTCACGATAACCTAAGGATCGGCGAATGCTGGCTTGTGGCACACCGGCACCCCCAAATGTCTTCCGTTGTTAATCAAACTTTGCGTGGCCGCTTTATCTGACAGGAGGAACTTTATATGTGATTTCCGGAGAATTTTGTTCCGGAATCCCGAAAAACCGTGTATTATACACTTCAATTTGAGCCGTTCGGAAGGTCATACCGGACCTGTTTTTTTCTCTCCTGTTTTTCAATCACGCGTCCGAGCTCATTTCAGGAATTAACATGTTCGATTTCAGCCTCAAATAAGGAGCCTTTAACACATTTGAACACATTTTTCACGAAAACCCGAGGATCGGCGAATGCTGGTTTATGGCACACCGGCACCCCCAAATGTCTTCCGTTGGTACTCAAACTTTGCGTGGCCAATTTATCTGACACGAGGAACTTTCTATGTGATTTCTGGAGAATTTTGTTCCGGAACCCCGGAATCCCGAAAACCCGTGTATTACACTTCAATTTAAGCCGTTCGGATCGTCGTACCGGACCTTGTTTCTTTTTCTCCCTGTTTTTCAATCCGTCCGAGCTCATTTCAGGAATTAACATGTTCGATTTCATCCTCAAATAACGAGCTTTTAACACATTTTAACACATTTTTCACGATAACACGAGGATCGGCGAATGCTGGTTTATGGCACACCGGCACCCCCAAATGTCTTCCGTTGGTACTCAAACAACTTTGCGTGGCCTCTTTATCTGACACGAAGAACTTTCTATGTGATTTCCGGAGAATTTTGTTCCGGGACCCCGGAATCCCGAAAAACCATGTATTATACACTTCAATTTGAGCCGTTCGGAAGGTCTAACCGGACCCTGTTTCTTTTTCTCCCTGTTTTTCAATCACGCGTCCGAGCTCATTTCAGGAATTAACATGTTCGATTTCAGCCTCAAATAACGAGCTTTTAACACATTTTTCACGATAACCCGAGAATCGGCGAATGCTGGTTTGTGGCACACCGACACCCCAAAATGTCTTCCGTTGGTACTCAAACTTTGCGTGGCCGCTTTATCTGACACGAGGAACTTTCTACGTGATTTTCGGAGAATTTTGTTCGAACCCGGAATCGCGAAAACCCGTGTATTACACTTCAATTTAAGCCGTTCGGATCGTCATACCGGACCTTGTTTCTTTTTCTCCCTGTTTTTCAATCCGTCCGAGCTCATTTCAGGAATTAACATGTTCGATTTCATCCTCAAATAACGAGCTTTTAACACATTTTAACACATTTTTCACGATAACACGAGGATCGGCGAATGCTGGTTTATGGCACACCGGCACCCTCAAATGTCTTCCGTTGATACTCAAACAACTTTGCGTGGCCGCTTTATCTGACACGAAGAACTTTCTATGCGATTTCCGGAGAATTTTGTTCCGGGACCCTGGAATCCCGAAAAACCATGTATTATAGACTTCAATTTGAGCCGTTCGGAAGGTCATACCGGACCCTGTTTCTTTTTCTCCCTGTTTTTCAATCACGCGTCTGAGCTCATTTCAGGAAATAACATGTTCGATTTCAGCCTCAAATAACGAGCTTTTAACACATTTTTCACGATAACCCGAGGATCGGCGAATGCTGGTTTGTGGCACACCGGCACCCCAAAATGTCTTCCGTTGGTACTCAAACTTTGCATGGCCGCTTTATCTGACACGAGGAACTTTCTATGTGATTTCCGGACAATTTTGTTCCGGGACCCCGGATTCCCAAAAAACCGTGTATTATATACACTTCAATTTGAGCCGTTCGGAAGGTCGTACCGGACCCTGTTTCTTTTTCTCCCTGTTTTTCAATCACGCGTCCGAGCTCATTTCAAGAATCAACATGTTCGATTTCAGCCTCAAATAACGAGCTTTAACACATTTTTCACGATAATCCGAGTTTCGGCGAATGCTGGTTTGTGGCACACCGGCACCCCCAAATGTCTTCCGTTGGTGCTCAAACTTTGCGTGACCACTTTATTTGACACGAGGAACTTTCTACGTGATTTCCGGAGAATTTTGTTCCGGAATCCCAAAAAACCGTGTATTATACACACTTCAATTTGAGCCGTTCGGAAGGTCGTAGCGGACCCTGTTTCTTTTTCTCCATGTTTTTCAATCACGCGTCCGAAGTCATTTCAGGAATTAACATGTTCGATTTCAGCCTCAAATAACGAGCTTTTAACACATTTTTCACGATAACACGAGGATCGGCGAATGCTGGTTTATGGCACACCGGCACCCCCAAATGTCTTCCGTTGGTACTCAAACAACTTTGCGTGGCCTCTTTATCTGACACGAAGAACTTTCTATGTGATTTCCGGAGAATTTTGTTAAAGGGACCCGGAATCCCGAAAAACCATGTATTATACACTTCAATTTGAGCCGTTCGAAAGGTCTAACCGGACCCTGTTTCTTTTTCTCCCTGTTTTTCAATCACGCGTCCGAGCTCATTTCAGGAATTAACACGTTCGATTTCAGCCTCAAATAACGAGCTTTTAACACATTTTTCACGATAACCCGAGAATCGGAGAATCTTTGGTTTGTGGCACACCAAAGCACCCAAAATGTCTTCCGTTGGTACTCAAACTTTGCGTGGCCGCTTTATCGACACCAGGAACTTTCTATGTGATTTTCGGAGAATTTTGTTCGGGACCCCTAATCCCGAAAAACCATGTATTATACACTTCAATTTGAGCCGTTCGGAAGGTCTAACCGGACCCTGTTTCTTTTTCTCCCTGTTTTTCAATCACGCGTCCAAGCTCATTTCAGGAATTAACACGTTCGATTTCAGCCTCAAATAACGAGCTTTTAACACATTTTTCACGATAACCCGAGAATCGGCGAATGCTGGTTTGTGGCACACCAGCACCCCAAAATGTCTTCCGTTGGTACTCAAACTTTGCGTGGCCGCTTTATCTGACACCAGGAACTTTCTATGTGATTTTCGGAGAATTTTGTTCCGGGACCCCGGAATCCCGAAAAACCATGTATTATACACTTCAATTTGAGCCGTTCGGAAGGTCGTAACGGACCCTATTTCTTTTTCTCCCTGTTTTTCAGTCACGCGTCCGAGCTCATTTCAGGAATTAACACGTTCGATTTCAGCCTCAAATAACGAGCTTTTAACACATTTTTCACGATAACCTAAGGATCGGCGAATGCTGGCTTGTGGCACACCGGCACCCCCAAATGTCTTCCGTTGTTAATCAAACTTTGCGTGGCCGCTTTATCTGACAGGAGGAACTTTCTATGTGATTTCCGGAGAATTTTGTTCCGGGACCCCGGAATCCCGAAAAACCGTGTATTATACACTTCAACTTGAGCCGTTCGGAAGGTCATACCGGACCCTGTTTTTTTCTCTCCCTGTTTTTCAATCACGCGTCCGAGCTCATTTCAGGAATTAACATGTTCGATTTCAGCCTCAAATAAGGAGCCTTTAACACATTTGAACACATTTTTCACGAAAACCCGAGGATCGGCGAATGCTGGTTTATGGCACACCGGCACCCCCAAATGTCTTCCGTTGGTACTCAAACTTTGCGTGGCCAATTTATCTGACACGAGGAACTTTCTATGTGATTTCTGGAGAATTTTGTTCCGGAACCCCGGAATCCCGAAAACCCGTGTATTACACTTCAATTTAAGCCGTTCGGATCGTCGTAAATCGGACCTTGTTTCTTTTTCTCCTGTTTTTCAATCCGTCCGAGCTCATTTCAGGAATTAACATGTTCGATTTCATCCTCAAATAACGAGCTTTTAACACATTTTAACACATTTTTCACGATAACACGAGGATCGGCGAATGCTGGTTTATGGCACACCAAGCACACCCCCAAATGTCTTCCGTTGGTACTCAAACAACTTTGCGTGGCCTCTTTATCTGACACGAAGAACTTTCTATGTGATTTCCGGAGAATTTTGTTCGGGACCCCGGAATCCCGAAAAACCGTGTATTATACACTTCAATTTGAGCGTTCGGAAGGTCTAAGGACCCTGTTTCTTTTTCTCCTGTTTTTCAATCACGCGTCCGAGCTCATTTCAGGAATTAACATGTTCGATTTCAGCCTCAAATAACGAGCTTTTAACACATTTTTCACGATAACCCGAGAATCGGCGAATCTTTGTTTTGTGGCACACCGACACCCCAAAATGTCTTCCGTTGGTACTCAAACTTTGCGTGGCCGCTTTATCTGACACGAGGAACTTTCTACGTGATTTTCGGAGAATTTTGTTCGAACCGGAATCGCGAAAACCCGTGTATTACACTTCAATTTAAGCCGTTCGGATCGTCGTGCATCGGACCTTGTTTCTTTTTCTCCCTGTTTTTCAATCCGTCCGAGCTCATTTCAGGAATTAACATGTTCGATTTCATCCTCAAATAACGAGCTTTTAACACATTTTAACACATTTTTCACGATAACACGAGGATCGGCGAATGCTGGTTTATGGCACACCGGCACCCTCAAATGTCTTCCGTTGATACTCAAACAACTTTGCGTGGCCGCTTTATCTGACACGAAGAACTTTCTATGCGATTTCCGGAGAATTTTGTTCCGGGACCCTGGAATCCCGAAAAACCATGTATTATAGACTTCAATTTGAGCCGTTCGGAAGGTCATACCGGACCCTGTTTCTTTTTCTCCCTGTTTTTCAATCACGCGTCTGAGCTCATTTCAGGAAATAACATGTTCGATTTCAGCCTCAAATAACGAGCTTTTAACACATTTTTCACGATAACCCGAGGATCGGCGAATGCTGGTTTGTGGCACACCGGCACCCCAAAATGTCTTCCGTTGGTACTCAAACTTTGCATGGCCGCTTTATCTGAAACGAGGAACTTTCTATGTGATTTCCGGACAATTTTGTTCCGGGACCCCGGATTCCCAAAAAACCGTGTATTATACACTTCATTTTGAGCCGTTCGGAAGTTCGTACCGGACCCTGTTTCTTTTTCTCCCTGTTTTTCAATCACGCGTCCGAGCTCATTTCAGGAATTAACACGTTCGATTTCAGCCTCAAATAACGAGCTTTTAACACATTCTTCACGATAACCCGAGAATCGACGAATGCTGGTTTGTGGCACACCAGCACCCCAAAATGTCTTCCGTTGGTACTCAAACTTTGCGTGGCCGCTTTATCTGACACGAGGAACTTTCTATGTGATTTCCGAAGAGTTTTGTTCCGGGACCCCGGAATCCCGAAAAACCATGTATTATACAATTCAATTTGAGCCGTTCGGAAGGTCGTACCGGACCCTGTTTCTTTTTCTCCCTATTTTTCAGTCACACGTCCGAGCTCATTTCAGGAATTAAAATGTTCGATTTCAGCCTCAAATAACGAGCTTTTAACACATTTTAACACATTTTTCACGATAACACGAGGATCGGCGAATACTGGTTTATGGCACACCGGCACCCCCAAATGTCTTCCGTTGGTACTCAAACAACTTTGCATGGCCTCTTTATCTGACACGAAGAACTTTCTATGTGATTTCCGGAGAATTTTGTTCCGGGACCCCGGAATCCCGAAAAACCATGTATTATACACTTCAATTTGAGCCGTTCGGAAGGTCTAACCGGACCCTGTTTCTTTTTCTCCCTGTTTTTCAATCACGCGTCCGAGCTCATTTCAGGAATTAACATGTTCGATTTCAGCCTCAAATAACGAGCTTTTAACACATTTTTCACGATAACCCGAGAATCGGCGAATGCTGGTTTGTGGCACACCGACACCCAAAAATGTCTTCCGTTGGTACTCAAACTTTGCGTGGCCGCTTTATCTGACACGAGGAACTTTCTACGTGATTTTCGGAGAATTTTGTTCCGAACCCCGGAATCCCGAAAAACCGTGTATTATACACTTCAATTTGAGCCGTTCAGAAGGTCGTACCGGACCCTGTTTCTTTTTCTCCCTGTTTTTCAATCACGCGTTCGAGCTCATTTCAGAAATTAACATGTTCGATTTCAGCTTCAAATAACGAGCTTTTAACACATTTTTCACGATAACCCGAGGATCGGCGGATGCTGGTTTGTGGCACACCGGCACTCCAAATGTCTTCCGTTGGTACTCAAACTTTTTGTGGCCGCTTTATCTGAGACGAGGAACTTTCTATGTGATTTCCGGAGAATTTTGTTCCGGAACCCCGAAATCCCGAAAAACCGTGTATTACACTTCAATTTGAGCCGTTCGGAGGTCGTACCGGACCCTGTTTCTTTTTCTCCCTGTTTTTCAATCCGTCCGAGCTCATTTCTGGAATTAACATGTTCGATTTCAGCCTCAAATAACGAGCTTTTAACACATTTTAACACATTTTTCACGATAACACGAGGATCGGCGAATGCTGGTTTATGGCACACCGGCACCCCCAAATGTCTTCCGTTGATACTCAAACAACTTTGCTTGGTTGCTTTATCTGACACGAAGAACTTTCTATGTTATTTCCGGAGAATTTTGTTCCGGGACCCCGGACTCCCGAAAAACCGTGTATTATACACTTCAATTTGAGCCGTTCGGAAGGTCGTACCGGACCCTGTTTCTTTTTCTCCCTGTTTTTCAATCACGCGTCCGAGCTCATTTCAGGAATTAACATGTTCGATTTAAGTCTCAAATAACGAGCTTTTAACACATTTTTCACGATAACCCGAGAATCGGCGAATGCTGGTTTGTGGCACACCGGCACCCCAAAATGTCTTCCGTTGGTACTCAAACTTTGCGTGGCCACTTTATCTGACACGAGGAACTTTCTATGTGATTTCCGGAGAATTTTGTTCCGGGACCCTGGAATCCCGAAAAACCATGTATTATAGACTTCAATTTGAGCCGTTCGGAAGGTCATACCGGACCCTGTTTCTTTTTCTCCCTGTTTTTCAATCACGCGTCCGAGCTCATTTCAGGAATTAACATGTTCGATTTCAGCCTCAAATAACGAGCTTTTAACACATTTTTCACGATAACCCGAGGATCGGCGAATGCTGGTTTGTGGCACACCGGCACCTCAAAATGTCTTCCGTTGGTACTCAAACTTTGCATGGCTGCTTTATCTGACACGAGGAACTTTCTATGTGATTTCCGGAGAATTTTGTTCCGGGACCCCGGATTCCCGAAAAACCGTGTATTATACACTTCATTTTGAGCCGTTCGGAAGGTCGTACCGGACCCTGTTTCTTTTTCTCCTCGTTTTTCAATCACGCGTCCGAGCTCATTTCAGGAATTAACACGTTCGATTTCAGCCTCAAATAACGAGCTTTTAACACATTTTTCACGATAACCCGAGAATCGGCGAATGCTGGTTTGTGGCACACCAGCACCCCAAAATGTCTTCCGTTGGCACTGAAACTTTGCGTGGCCGCTTTATCTGACACCAGGAACTTTCTATGTGATTTCCGGAGAATTTTGTTCCGGGACCCCGGAATCCCAAAAACCATGTATTATACACTTCAATTTGAGCCGTTCGGAAGGTCGTAACGGACCCTGTTTCTTTTTCTCCCTGTTTTTCAGTCACGCGTCCGAGCTCATTTCAGGAATTAACACGTTCGATTTCAGCCTCAAATAACGAGCTTTTAACACATTTTTCACGATAACCTAAGGATCGGCGAATGCTGGTTTGTGGCACACCGGCACCCCCAAATGTCTTCCGTTGGTAATCAAACTTTGGGTGGCCGCTTTATCTGACAGGAGGAACTTTCTATGTGATTTCCGGAGAATTTTGTTCTCGGACCCCGAAATCCCGAAAAACCGTGTATTATACACTTCAACTTGAGCCGTTCGGAAGGTCATACCGGACCCTGTTTCTTTTTCTCCCTGTTTTTCAATCACGCATCCGAGCTCATTTCAGGAATTAACATGTTCGATTTCAGCCTCAAATAAGGAGCCTTTAACACATTTGAACACATTTTTCACGAAAACCCGAGGATCGGCGAATGCTGGTTTTTGGCACACCGGCACCCCCAAATGTCTTCCGTTGGTACTCAAACTTTGCGTGGCCGCTTTATCTGACACGAGGAACTTTCTATGTGATTTCTGGAGAATTTTGTTCCGGAACCCCGGAATCCCTAAAACCCGTGTATTACACTTCAATTTGAGCCGTTCGGAAGGTCGTACCGGACCCTGTTTCTTTTTCTCCCTATTTTTCAATCACGCGTCCGAGCGCATTTCAGGAATTAACATGTTCGATTTCAGTCTCAAATAACGAGCTTTTAACACATTTTTCACGATAACCCGAGAATCGGCGAATGCTGATTTGTGGCACACCGGCACCCCAAAATGTCTTCCGTTGGTACTCAAACTTTGTGTGGCCGCTTTATCTGACACCAGGAACTTTCTATGTGATTTCCGGAGAATTTTTTTCCGGGACCCCGGAATCCCGAAAAACCATGTATTATACACTTCAATTTGAGCCGTTCGGAAGGTCATAACGGACCATGTTTCTTTTTCTCCCTGTTTTTCAATCACGCGTCCGAGCTCATTTCAGGAATTAACATGTTCGATTTCAGCCTCAAATAACGAGCTTTTAACACATTTTTCACGATAACCCGAGGATCGTGAATCTTTGGTTTGTGGTACACCGGCACCCCAAAATGTCTTCCGTTGGTACTCAAACTTTGCATGGCCGCTTTATCTGACACGAGGAACTTTCTATGTGATTTCCGGAGAATTTTGTTCCGGGACCCCGGATTCCCGAAAAACCGTGTATTATACACTTCATTTTGAGCCGTTCGGAAGGTCGTACCGGACCCTGTTTCTTTTTCTCCCTGTTTTTCAATCACGCGTCCGAGCTCATTTCAGGAATTAACACGTTCGATTTCAGCCTCAAATAACGAGCCTTTAACACATTTTTCACGATAACCCGAGAATCGGCGAATGCTGGTTTGTGGCACACCAGCACCCCAAAATGTCTTCCGTTGGTACTCAAACTTTGCGTGGCCGCTTTATCTGACACCAGGAACTTTCTATGTGATTTCCGGAGAATTTTGTTCCGGGACCCCGGAATCCCGAAAAACCATGTATTATAGACTTCAATTTGAGCCGTTCGGAAGGTCATAACGGACCCTGTTTCTTTTTCTCCCTATTTTTCAGTCACGCGTCCGAACTCATTTCAGGAATTAACATGTTCGATTTCAGCCTCAAATAACGAGCTTTTAACACATTTTTCACGATAACCTAAGGATCGGCGAATGCTGGTTTGTGGCACACCGGCACCCCCAAATGTCTTCCGTTGGTAATCAAACTTTGCGTGGCCGCTATATCTGATAGGAGGAAATTTCTATGTGATTTCCGGAGAATTTTGTTCCGGGACCCCGGAATCCCGAAAAACCTTGTATTATACACTTCAACTTGAGCCGTTCGGAAGGTCATACCGGACCCTGTTTTTTTTTCTCCCTGTTTTTCAATCACGCGTCCGAGCTCATTTCAGGAATTAACATGTTCGATTTCAGCCTCAAATAAGGAGCCTTTAACACATTTGAACACATTTTTCACGAAAACCCGAGGATCGGCGAATGCTGGTTTGTGGCACACCGGCACCCCCAAATGTCTTCCGTTGGTACTCAAACTTTGCGTGGCCGCTTTATCTGACACGAAGAACTTTCTATGTGATTTCTGGAGAATTTTGTTCCGGAACCCCGAAATCCCGAAAACCCGTGTATTACACTTCAATTTAAGCCGTTCGGAAGGTCGTACCGGACCCTGTTTCTTTTTCTCCCTGTTTTTCAATCCGTCCGAGCTCATTTCAGGAATTAACATGTTCGATTTCATCCTCAAATAACGAGCTTTTAACACATTTTAACACATTTTTCACGATAACACGAGGATCGGCGAATGCTGGTTTATGGCACACCGGCACCCCCAAATGTCTTCCGTTGATACTCAAACAACGTTGCGTGGCCGCTTTATCTGACACGAAGAACTTTCTATGTGATTTCCGGAGAATTTTGTTCCGGGACCCCGGAGTCCCGAAAAACCGTGTATTATACACTTCAATTTGAGCCGTTCGGAATGTCGTACCGGACCCTGTTTCTTTTTCTCCCTGTTTTTCAATCACGCGTCCGAGCTCATTTCAGGAATTAACATGTTCGATTTCAGTCTCAAATAACGAGCTTTTAACATATTTTTCACGATAACCCGAAAATCGGCGAATGCTAGTTTGTGGCACACCGGCACCCTAAAATGTCTTCCGTTGGTACTCAAACTTTGCGTGGCCGCTTTATCTGACACGAGGAACTTTCTATGCGATTTCCGGAGAATTTTGTTCCGGGACCCTGGAATCCCGAAAAACCATGTATTATAGACTTCAATTTGAGCCGTTCGGAAGGTCATACCGGACCCTATTTCTTTTTCTCCTTGTTTTTCAATCACGCGTCCGAGCTCATTTCAGGAATTAACATGTTCGATTTCAGCCTCAAATAACGAGCTTTTAACACATTTTTCACGATAACCCGAGGATCGGCGAATGCTGGTTTGTGGCACACCGGCACCCCAAAATGTCTCCCGTTGGTACTCAAACTTTGAATGGCCGCTTTATCTGACACGAGGAACTTTCTATGTGATTTCCGGAGAATTTTGTTCCGGGACCCCGGATTCCCGAAAAACCGTGTATTATACACTTCATTTTGAGCCGTTCGGAAGGTCGTACCGGACCCTGTTTCTTTTTCTCCCTGTTTTTCAATCACGCGTCCGAGCTCACTTCAGGAATTAACACGTTCGATTTCAGCCTCAAATAACGAGCTTTTAACACATTTTTCACGATAACCCGAGAATCGGCGAATGCTGGTTTGTGGCACACCAGCACCCCAAAATGTCTTCCGTTGGTACTCAAACTTTGCGTGGCCGCTTTATCTGACACGAGGAACTTTCTACGTGATTTCCGGAGAATTTTGTTCCGGGACCCCGGAATCCCGAAAAACCATGTATTATACACTTCAATTTGAGCCGTTCGGAAGGTCGTACCGGACCCTGTTTCTTTTTCTCCCTGTTTTTCAATCACGCGCCCGAGCTCATTTCTGGAATTAACATGTTCGATTTCAGCCTCAAATAACGAGCTTTTAACACATTTTAACACATTTTTCACGATAACCCGAGAATCGGCGAATGCTGGTTTGTGGCACACCGGCACCATTAAATGTCTTCCGTTGGTACTCAAACTTTGCGTGGCCGCTTTATCTGACACGAGGAACTTTCTATGTGATTTCCGGAGAATTTTGTTCCGGGACCCCGGAATCCCGAAAAACCATGTATTATACACTTCAATTTGAGCCGTTCGGAAGGTCGTACCGAACCTTGTTTCTTTTTCTCCCTTTTTTTCAATCCGTCCGAGTTCATTTCAGGAATTAACATGTTCGATTTCAGCCTCAAATAAAGAGCTTTTAACACATTTTTCACGATAACACGAGGATCGGCGAATGCTGGTTTATGGCACACCGGCACCCCAAAATGTCTTCCGTTGGTACTCAAACTTTGCGTGGCCGCTTTATCTGACACTAGGAACTTTCTATGTGATTTCCGGAGAATTTTGTTCCGGGACCCCGGAATCCCGAAAAACCATGTATTATACACTTCAATTTGAGCCGTTCGGAAGGTCGTAACGGATCCTGTTTCTTTTTCTCCCTGTTTTTCAGTCACGCGTCCGAGCTCATTTCAGGAATTAACACGTTCGATTTCAGCCTCAAATAACGAGCTTTTAACACATTTTTCACGATAACCTAAGGATCGGCGAATGCTGGTTTGTGGCACACCGGCACCCCCAAATGTCTTCCGTTGGTAATCAAACTTTGCGTGGCCGCTTTATCTGACAGGAGGAACTTTCTATGTGATTTCCGGAGAATTTTGTTCCGGGACTCCGGAATCCCGAAAAACCTTGTATTATACACTTCAACTTGAGCCGTTCGGAAGGTCATACCGGACCCTGTTTCTTTTTCTCCCTGTTTTTCAATCACGCGTCCGAGCTCATTTCAGGAATTAACATGTTCGATTTCAGCCTCAAATAAGGAGCCTTTAACACATTGGAACACATTTTTCACGAAAACCCGAGGATCGGCGAATGCTGGTTTGTGGCACACCGGCACCCCAAATGTCTTCCGTTGGTACTCAAACTTTGCGTGGCCGCTTTATCTGACACGAGGAACTTTCTATGTGATTTCTGGAGATTTTTGTTCCGGAACCCCGGAATCCCGAAAACCCGTGTATTACACTTCAATTTAAGCCGTTCGGAAGGTCGTACCGGACCCTGTTTCTTTTTCTCCCTGTTTTTCAATCCGTCCGAGCTCATTTCAGGAATTAACATGTTCGATTTCATCCCCAAATAACGAGCTTTTAACACATTTTAACACATTTTTCACGATAACATGAGGATCGGCGAATGTTGGTTTATGGCACACCGGCACCCCCAAATGTCTTCCGTTGATACTCAAACAACGTTGCGTGGCCGCTTTATCTGACACGAAGAACTTTCTATGTGATTTCCGGAGAATTTTGTTCCGGGACCCCGGAATCCCGTAAAACCGTGTATTATACACTTCAATTTGAGCCGTTCGGAATGTCGTACCGGACCCTGTTTCTTTTTCTCCCTGTTTTTCAATCACGCGTCCGAGCTCATTTCAGGAATTAACATGTTCGATTTCAGTCTCAAATAACGAGCTTTTAACACATTTTTCACGATAACCCGAGAATCGGCGAATGCTGGTTTGTGGCACACCGGCACCCCAAAATGTCTTCCGTTGGAACTCAAACTTTGCGTGGCCGCTTTATCTGACACGAGGAACTTTCTATGCGATTTCCGGAGAATTTTGTTAGGGACCCGGAATCGAAAAACCATGTATTATAGACTTCAATTTGAGCTGTTCGGAAGGTCATACCGGACCCTGTTTCTTTTTCTCCCTGTTTTTCAATCACGCGTCCGAGCTCATTTCAGGAATTAACATGTTCGATTTCAGCCTCAAATAACGAGCTTTTAACACATTTTTCACGATAACCCGAGGATCGGCGAATGCTGGTTTGTGGCACACCGGCACCCCAAAATGTCTTCCGTTGGCACTCAAACTTTGCATGGCCGCTTTATCTGACACGAGGAACTTTCTATGTGATTTCCGGAGAATTTTGTTCCGGGACCCCGGATTCCCGAAAAACCGTGTATTATACACTTCATTTTGAGCCGTTCGGAAGGTCGTTCCGGACCCTGTTTCTTTTTCTCCCTGTTTTTCAATCACGCGTCCGAGATCATTTCAGGAATTAACACGTTCGATTTCAGCCTCAAATAACGAGCTTTTAACACATTTTTCACGATAACCCGAGAATCGGCGAATGCTGGTTTGTGGCACACCAGCACCCCAAAATGTCTTCCGTTGGTACTCAAACTTTGCGTGGCCGCTTTATCTGACACGAGGAACTTTCTATGTGATTTCCGGAGAGTTTTTTTCCGGGACCCCGAAATCCCGAAAAACCATGTATTATACACTTCAATTTGAGCCGTTCGGAAGGTCGTACCGGACCATGTTTCTTTTTCTCCCTGTTTTTCAGTCACGCGTCCGAGCTCATTTCAGGAATTAACACGTTCGATTTCAGCCTCAAATAACGAGCTTTTAACACATTTTAACACATTTTTCACGATAACCGGATAATCGGCGAATGCTGGTTTGTGGCACACCGGCACCCCCAAATGTCTTCCGTTGTTACTCAAACTTTGCGTGGCCGCTTTATCTGACACGAGGAACTTTCTATGTGATTTTCGGAGAATTTTGTTCCGGGACCTCGGAATCCCGAAAAACCGTGTATTATACACTTCAATTTGAGCCGTTCGGAAGGTCGTACCGGACCCTGTTTCTTTTTCTCCCTGTTTTTCAGTCACGCGTCCGAGCTCATTTCAGGAATTAACACGTTCGATTTCAGCCTCAAATAACGAGCTTTTAACACATTTTTCACGATAATCTAAGGATCGGCGAATGCTGGTTTGTGGCACACCGGCACCCCCAAATGTCTTCCGTTGGTAATCAAACTTTGCGTGGCCGCTTTATCTGACAGGAGGAAATTCTATGTGATTTCCGGAGAATTTTGTTCCGGGACCCCGGATTCCGAAAAACCGTGTATTATACACTTCAACTTGAGCCGTACGGAAGGTCATACCGGACCCTGTTTCTTTTTCTCCCTGTTTTTCAATCACGCGTCCGAGCTCATTTCAGGAATTAACATGTTCGATTTCAGCCTCAAATAAGGAGCCTTTAACACATTTTAACACATTTTTCACGAAAACTCGAGGATCGGCGAATGCTGGTTTGTGGCACACCGGCAATCCCAAATGTCTTCCGTTGGTACTCAAACTTTGCGTGGCCGCTTTATCTGACACGAGGAACTTTCTATGTGATTTCTGGAGAATTTTGTTCCGGAACCCCGGAATCCCGAAAACCCGTGTATTACACTTCAATTTAAGCCGTTCGGAACCTTCCGGACCCTAGTTCTTTTTCTCCCTGTTTTTTAATCACGCATCCGAGCTCATTTCAGGAATCAACCTGTTCGATTTGAGGAATCAACTTGTTCGATTTCAGCCTTAAATAACGAGCTTTAACACATTTTTCACGATAATCCGAGTTTCGGCGAATGCTGGTTTGTGGCACATCGGCACCCCCCAAATGTCTTCCGTTGGTACTCAAACTTTGCGTGGCCGCTTTATCTGACACGAGGAACATTCTATGTGATTTCCGGATAATTTTGTTCCGGGACCCCGGAATTTCGAAAAACCGTGTATTATACACTTCAATTGGAGCCGTACGGAAGGTCGTAGCGGACCCTGTTTCTTTTTCTCCCTTTTTAAATCACGCGTCCGAGCTCATTTCAAGAATTAACACGTTCGATTTCAGCCTCAAATAACGAGCTTTTAACACATTTTTCACGATAACCGGATGATCGGCGAATGCTGGTTTATGGCACACCGGCACCCCCAAATGTCTTCCGTTGGTACTCAAACTTTGCGTGGCCGCTTTATCTGACACGAGGAACTTTCTATGTGATTTTCGGAGAATTTTGTTCCGGGACCCCGGAATCCCGAAAAACCGTGTATTATACACTTCAATTTGAGCTGTTCAGAAGGTCGTACCGGACCCTGTTTCTTTTTCTCCCTGTTTTTCAATCACGCGTTCGAGCTCATTTCAGAAATTAACATGTTCGATTTCAGCCTCAAATAACGAGCTTTTAACACATTTTTCACGATAACCCGAGGATCGGTGAATGCTGGTTTGTGGCACACCGGCACTCCAAATGTCTTCCGTTGGTACTCAAACTTTGCGTGGCCGCTTTATCTGACACGAGGAACTTTCTATGTGATTTCCGGAGAATTTTGTTCCGGGACCCCGGAATCCCGAAAAACCATGTATTATACACTTCAATTTGAGCCGTTCGGAAGATCGTAACGGACCCTGTTTCTTTTTCTCCCTGTTTTTCAGTCACGCGTCCGAGCTCATTTCAGGAATTAACACGTTCGATTTCAGCCTCAAATAACGAGCTTTTAACACATTTTTCACGATAACCTAAGGATCGGTGAATGCTGGTTTGTGGCACACCGGTACCCCCAAATGTCTTCCGTTGGTAATCAAACTTTGCGTGGCCGCTTTATCTGACAGGAGGAACTTTATATGTAATTTCCGGAGAATTTTGTTCCGGGACTCCGGAATCCCGAAAAACCGTGTATTATACACTTCAATTTGAGCCGTTCGGAATGTCGTACCGGACCCTGTGTCTTTTTCTCCCTGTTTTTTAAATCACGCGTCCGAGCTCATTTCAGGAATTAACATGTTCGATTTCAGTCTCAAATAACTAGCTTTTAGCACATTTTTCACGATAACCGGATGATCGGCGAATGCTGGTTTGTGGCACACCGGCACCCCCAAATGTCTTCCGTTGGTACTCAAACTTTGCGTGGCCGCTTTATCTGACACGAGGAACTTTCTATGTGATTTCCGGAGAATTTTGTTCCGGGACCCCGGATTCCCGAAAAACCATGTATTATACACTTAATTTTGAGCCGTTCGGAAGGTCGTACCGGACCCTGTTTCTTTTTCTCCCTGTTTTTCAATCACGCGTCCGAGCTCATTTCAGGAATTAACACGTTCGAATTCAGCCTCAAATAACGAGCTTTTAACACATTTTTCACGATAACCCGAGAATCGGCGAATGCTGGTTTGTGGCACACCAGCACCCCAAAATGTCTTCCGTTGGTACTCAAACTTTGCGTGGCCGCTTTATCTGACACGAGGAACTTTCTATGTGATTTCCGGAGAGTTTTGTTCCGGGACCCCGGAATCCCGAAAAACCATGTATTATACACTTCAATTTGAGCCGTTCAGAAGGTCGTACCGGACCCTGTTTCTTTTTCTCCCTGTTTTTCAGTCACGCGTCCGAGCTCATTTCAGGAATTAACACGTTCGATTTCAGCCTCAAATAACGAGCTTTCAACACATTTTAACACATTTTTCACGATAACCGGATGATCGGCGAATGCTGGTTTCTGGCACACCGGCACCCCCAAATGTCTTCCGTTGGTACTCAAACTTTGCGTGGCCGCTTTATCTGACACGAGGAACTTTCTATGTGATTTTCGGAGAATTTTGTTCCGGGACCCCGGAAACCCGAAAAACCGTGTATTACACTTCAATTTGAGCCGTTCGGAAGGTCGTACCGGACCCTGTTTCTTTTTCTCCCTGTTTTTCAGTCACGCGTCCGAGCTCATTTCAGGAATTAACACGTTCGATTTCAGCCTCAAATAACGAGCTTTTAACACATTTATCACGATAATCTAAGGATCGGCGAATCTTTGGTTTCAGGCACACCAAGCACCCCCAAATGTCTTCTGTTGGTAATCAAACTTTGCGTGGCCGCTTTATCTGACAGGAGGAACTTTCTATGTGATTTCCGGAGAATTTTGTTCCGGGACCCCGGAATCCCGAAAAACCGTGTATTATACACTTCAATTGGAGCCGTACGGAAGGTCGTAGCGGACCCTGTTTCTTTTTCTCCCTGTTTTTCAATCACGCGTTCGAGCTCATTTCAGAAATTAACATGTTCGATTTCAGCCTCAAATAACGAGCTTTTAACACATTTTTCACGATAACCCGAGGATCGGCGAATGCTGGTTTGTGGCACACCGGCACTCCAAATGTCTTCCGTTGGTACTCAAACTTTGCGTGGCCGCTTTATCTGACACGAGGAACTTTCTATGTGATTTCCGGAGAATTTTGTTCCGGGACCCCGGATTCCCGAAAAACCGTGTATTATACACTTCAATTTTAGCCGTTCGGAAGGTCGTACCGGACCCTGTTTCTTTTTCTCCCTGTTTTTCAATCATGCGTCTGAGCTCATTCAGGAATTAACATGTTCGATTTCAGCCTCAAATAACGAGCTTTTAACACATTTTTCACGATAACTCGAGGATCGGCGAATGCTGGTTTGTGGCACACCGACACCCCCAAATGTCTTGTGTTGGTACTCAAACTTTGCGTGGCCGCTTTATCTGACACGAGGAACTTTCTATGTAACTTCCGGAGAATTTTTTTCCGGGACCCCGGAATCCCGAAAAACCGTGTATTATGCACTTCAATTTGAGCCGTTCGGAAGGTCATAAAGGACCCTGTTTCTTTTTCTCCTTGTTTTTCAATCACGCGTCCAAGCTCACTTCAGGAATTAACGTTCAATTTCAGCCTCAAATAACGAACTTTTAACACATTTTGACACATTTTTCACGATAACCCAAGGATCGGCGAATGCTGGTTTGTGGGACCCCGGCACCCCCAAATGTCTTCCGTTGGTACTCAAACTTTGCGTGACCGCTTTATCTGACACGAGGAACTTTCTATGTGATTTCCGGAGAATTTTTTTCCGAGACCCCGGAATCCCGAAAAACCGTGTATTGTACCTTCACTTTCAGCCGTTCGGAAGGTCGTACCGGACCCTGTTTCTTTTTCTCCCTGTTTTTCAATCACGCGTCCGAGCTCATTTCCGGAATTAACATGTTCGATTTCAGCCTCAAATAACGAGCTTTTAACACATTTTTCACGATAACTCGAGGATCGGCGAATGCTGGTTTGTGGCACACCGACACCCCCAAATGTCTTCCGTTGGTACTCAAACTTTGCGTGGCCGCTTTATCTAACACGAGGAACTTTCTATGTGACTTCCGGAGAATTTTTTCCGGGACCCCGGAATCCCGAAAAACCGTGTATTATACACTTCAATTTGAGCCGTTCGGAAAGTCATACCGGACCCTGTTTCTTTTTCTCCCTGTTTTTCAATCACGCGTCCAAGCTCATTTCAGGAATTAACGTGTTCAATTTCAGCCTCAAATAACGAGCTTTTAACACATTTTAACACATTTTTCACGATAACCCGAGGATCGGCGAATGCTGGTTTGTGGGACACCGGCACCCCCAAATGTCTTCCGTCGGTACTCAAACATTGCGTGGCCGCTTTATCTGACACGAGAAACTTTCTATGTGATTTCCGGAGAATTTTTTTCCGGGACCTCGGAATCCCGAAAAACCGTGTATTATACACACTTCAATTTGAGCCGTTCGGAAGGTCATACCGGACCCTGTTTCTTTTTCTCCCTGTTTTTCAATAACGTGTCCGAGCTCATTCCAGGAATTAACATGTTCGATTTTAGCCTCAAATAACGAGCTTTTAACACATTTTTCACGATAACCCGAGGATCGGCGAATGCTGGTTTGTGGCACACCGGCATCCCCAAATGTCTTCCGTTTGTACTCAAACATTGCGTGGCCGCTTTATCTGACACGAGGAACTTTCTGTGTGATTTCCGGAGAATTTTTTTCCGGGACCCCGGAATCCCGAAAAACCGTGTATTATATACTTCAATTTGAGCCGTTCGGAAGGTCGTACCGGACCCTGTTTCTTTTTCTCCCTATTTTTCAATCAAGTGTCCGAGCAAATTTCAGGAATTAACATGTTCGATTTCAGTTTCAAATAACGAGCTTTTAACACATTTTTCACGATAACCCAAGGATCGGCGAATGCTGGTTTGTGGCACACCGGCACCCCCAAATGTCTTCCGTTGGTACTCAAACTTTGCGTGGCCGCTTTATCTGACATAAAGAACTTTCTATGTGATTTCCGGAGAATGTTGTTCCTGGACCCCGGAATCCCGAAAACCGTGTATTATATACTTAAATTTGAGCCGTTCGGAAGATCGTACTGGACCCTGTTTCTTTTTCTCCCTGTTTTTCAATCATGCGTCCGAGCTCATTTCAGGAATTAACATGTTCGATTTCAGGCACAAATAACGAGCCTTTAACACATATTTTACGATAACCCGAGGATCGGCGAATGCTGGTTTGTGGCACACTGGCACCCCCAAATGTCTTCTGTTGGTACTCAAACTTTTCGTGGCCGCTTTAACTGACACGAGGAACTTTCTATGTGATTTCCGGAGAATTTTGTTCCGGGACACCAGAATCCCGAAAAACCGTGTATTATATAAACACTTCAATTTGAGCCGTTTGGAAGGTCGTACCGGATCCTGTTTCTTTTTCTCCCTGTTTTTCAATCACGCGTCCCAGCTCATTTCAGAAATTAACATGTTCAATTTCAGCCTTAAATAACGAGCTTTTAACACATTTTTCACGATAACCCGAGGATATGCGAATGCTGGTTTGTGGTACACCGGCACCCCCAAATGTCTTCCGTTGGTACTTAAACTTTGTGTGGCCGATTTATCTAACACGAGAAACTTTCTATGTGATTTCCGGAGAATTTTGTTCCGGGACCCTGGATTCCCGAAAAACCGTGTATTATACACTTCAATTTGAGCCGTTCGGAAGGTCGTACCGGACCCTGTTTCTTTTACTCCCTGTTTTTCAATCACGCGTGCGAGATCATTTCAGGAATTAACATGTTCGATTTCAACCTCAAATAACGAGCTTTTAACACATTTTAACACATTTTTCACGATAACTCGAGGATCAGCGAATGCTGGTTTGTGCCACACCGGCACCCCTAAATGTCTTCTGTAGGTACTCAAACTTTGCGTGGCCGCTTTATCTGACACGAGGAGCTTTTTGTGTGATTTCCACAGAATTTTGTTCCGGGACAACGAAATCCCGAAAAACCGTGTATTATACACTTCAATTTGAGCCGTTCGGAAGGTCGTACCGGACAATCTTTCTTTTTCTCCCTGTTTTTCAATCGCACGTCCGAGCTCATTTCAGGAATTAACATGTTCGATTTCAGCCTCACATAACGAGCTTTTAACACATTTTTCACGATAACCCGAGGATCGGCGAATGCTGGTTTGTGGCACACCGGCACCCCCAAATGTCTTCTGTTGGTACTCAAACTATGCGTGGCCGCTTTATCTGACACGAGGAACTTTCTATGTGATTTCCGGAGAATTTTTTTCCGGGAACCCGGAATCCCGAAAAACCGTGTATTATATATTTCAATTTGAGCCGTTCGGAAGGTCGTACCGGACCCTGTTTCTTTTTCTCCCTGTTTTTCAATCATGCGTCCGAGCTCATTTCAGGAATTAAAATGTTCGATTTCAGCCTCAAATAACGAGCTTTTAACACATTTTTCACGATAACCCGAGGATCGGCGAATGCTGGTTTGTGGCACACTGGCACCCCCAAATGTCTTCCGTTGGTACTCAAACTTTTCTTGGCCGCTTTATCTGACACATGGAACTTTCTATGTGATTTCCGGAGAATTTTATTCCGGGACCCCGGAATCCTGAAAAACCGTGTATTATACACTTCAATTTGAGCCGTTCGGAAGGTCATACCGGACCTGTTTCTTTTTCTTCATGTTTTTCAATCACGCGTCCGAGCTCATTTCAGGAATTAACATGTTCGATTTCAGCCTCAAATAACGAGCTTTTAACACATTTTTCACGATAATCCGAGGATCGGTGAATGCTGGTTTGTGGCACACCGGCACCCCCAAATGTCTTCCGTTGGTACTCAAACAACTTTGCGTGGCCGCTTTATTAGACAAGAAGAACTTTCTATGTGATTTCCGGAGAATTTTGTTCCGGGACCCCGGAATCCCGAAAAACCGTGTATTATACACTTCAATTTGAGCCGTTCAGAAGTTCGTACCGGACCCTGTTTTTTTTTCTACCTGTTTTTCAGTCACGCGTCCGAGCTCATTTCAAGAATTAACATGTTTGATTTCAGCCTCAAATAACGAGCTTTTAACACATTTTAACACATTTTTCACGATAACACGAGGATCTGCGAATGCTGGTTTGTGGCATACCGTCACCCCAAAATGTCTTCCGTTGGTACTCAAAATTTGCGTGGCTGCTTTATCTGACACGAGGAACGTTCTATGTGATTTCCGGAGAATTTTTGTTCCGGGACCCCGTAATCCCGAAAAACCGTGTATTATACATTTCAATTTGACCCGTTCGGGAGGTCGTACCGGACCCTGTTTCTTTTTCTCCCTGTTTTTCAATCACGCGTCGGAGCTCATTTCAGGAATTAACATGTTCGATTTCAGCCTCAAATAACGAGCTTTTAACACATTTTAACACATTTTTCACGATAACCCGAGGATCGGAGAATGCTGGTTTGTGGCACACCGGCACCCCCAAATGTCTTCCGTTGGTACTCAAACTTTGCGTGGCCACTTTATCTGACACGAGGAACTTTCTATGTGATTTCCGGAGAATTTTGTTCCGGGACCCAGGATTCCCGAAAAACCGTGTATTATACACTTCAATTTGAGCCGTTCGGAAGGTCATACCGGACCCTGTGTCTTTTTCTCCATGTTTTTCAATCACGCGTCCGAGCTCATTTCAGGAATTAACATGTTCGATTTCAGCCTCAAATAACGAGCTTTTAACACATTTTTCACGATAACCCGAGGATCGGCGAATGCTGGTTTGTGGCACAACGGCACCCCCAAATGTCTTCCGTTGGTACTCAAACAACTTTGCGTGGCCGCTTTATTAGACAAGAAGAAATTTCTATGTGATTTCCGGAGAATTTTGTTCCGGAACCCCGGAATCCCGAAAAACCGTGTATTATACACTTCAATTTCAGCCGTTCGGAAGGTCGTACCGGACCCTGTTTTTTTTTTCTAACTTTTTTTCAGTCACGCGTCCGAGCTCATTTCAGGAATTAACGTGTTTGATTTCAGCCTCAAATAACGAGCTTTTAACACATTTTTCACGACAACACGAGGATCGACGAATGCTGGTTTATGGCATACCGTCACCCCAAAATGTCTTCCGTTGGTACTCAAACTTTGCGTGGCTGCTTTATCTGACACGAGGAACGTTCTATGTGATTTCCGGAGAATTTTGTTCCGGGACCCCGGAATCCCGAAAAACCTTGTATTATACACTTCAATTTGAGCCGTTCGAAAGGTCGTACCGGACCCTGTTTCTTATTCTCCCTGTTTTTCAATCACGCGTCCGAGCTCATTTCAGGAATTAACATGTTCGATTTCAGCCTCAAATAACGAGCTTTTAACACATTTTTCACGATAACTCGTGGATCGGCGAATCTTTGGTTTTCAGGCACACCGGCACCCCCAAATGTCTTCTGTTGGTACTCAAACTTTGCGTGGCCGCTTTATCTGACACGAGGAGCTTTTTGTGTGATTTCCGCAGAATGTTTTTCCAGGACAACGAAATCCCGAAAAACCGTGTATTATACACTTCAATTTGAGCCGTTCGGAAGGTCGTACCGGACAATCTTTCTTTTTCTCCCTGTTTTTCAATCACGCGTCCGAGCTCATTTCAGGAATTAACATGTTCGATTTCAGCCTCACATAACGAGCTTTTAACACATTTTTCACGATAACCCGAGGATCGGCGAATGCTGGTTTGTGGCACACCGGCACCCCCAAATGTCTTCTGTTGGTACTCAAACTTTGCGTGGCCGCTTTATCTGACACGAGGAACGTTCTATGATATTTCCGGAGAATTTTGTTCCGGGACCCCGGAATCCCGAAAAACCGTGTATTTTACACTTCAATTGGAGCCGTTCGGAAGGTCGTACTGGACCCTGTTTCTCTTTCTCCCTGTTTTTCAATCACGCGTCCGAGCTCATTTCAGGAATTAACATGTTCGATTTCAGCCTCAAATAACAAGCCTTTAACATATTTTAACACATTTTTCACGACAACCCGAGGATCGGCGAATGCTGGTTTGTGGCACACCGGCACCCCCAAATGTCTTTCGTTGGTACTCAAACTTTGCGTGGCCGCTTTATCTGACACTTGGAACTTACTATGTGATTTCCGGATAATTTTGTTCCGGGACCCCGGAATCCCGAAAAACCGTGTATTATATATTTCAATTTGAGCCGTTCGGAAGGTCGTACCGGACCCTGTTTCTTTTTCTCCCTGTTTTTCCATCACGCGTCCGAGCTCATTTCAGGAATTAACATGTTCGATTTCAGCCTCAAATAACGAGCTTTTAACACATTTTTCACGATAACCCGAGGATCGGCGAATGCTGGTTTGTGGCACACTGGCACCCCCAAATGTCTTCCGTTGGTTCTCAAACTTTGCGTGGCCGCTTTATCTGACACGAGGAACCTTCTATGTGATTTCCGGAGAATTTTGTTCCGGCGGAATCCCGAAGAACCGTGTGTTATACATTTCAATTGGAGCCGTTCGGAAGGTCGTACCGGACCCTGTTTCTTTTTCTCCCTGTTTTTAAATCACGTATCCGAGCTCATTTCAGGAATTAACATGTTCGATTTCAGCCTCAAATAACGAGCTTTTAACACATTTTAACACATTTTTCACGATAACCCGAGGATCGGCGAATGCTGGTTTTTGGCACACCGGCACCCCCAAATGTCTTCCGTTATACTCAAACAACTTTTCATGGCCGCTTTATTAGACAAGAAGAACTTTCTATGTGATTTCCGGAGAATTTTGTTCCGGGACCCCGGAATCCCGAAAAACCGTGTATTATACACTTCAATTTGAGCCGTTCGGAAGGTCGTGACCGGACCTTTTTTTTCTACTGTTTTTCAGTCACGCGTCCGAGCTCATTTCAGAATTAACGTGTTTGATTTCACCTCAAATAACGAGCTTTTAACACATTTTAACACATTTTTCACGATAACACGAGGATCGACGAATGCTGGTTTTTGGCATACCGTCACCCCCAAATGTCTTCCGTTGGTACTCAAACTTTGCGTGGTCGCTTTATCTGACACGAGGAACTTTCTATGTGATTTCCGGAGAATTTTGTTCCGGGACCGGAATCCCGAAAAACCGTGTATTATACACTTCAATTTCAGCCGTTAGAAAGGTCGACCGGACCTGTTTCTTATTCTCCTGTTTTTCTATCACGCGTCCGAGCTCATTTCAGGAATTAACATGTTCGATTTCAGCCTCAAATAACGAGCTTTTAACACATTTTTCACGATAACCCGAGGATCGGCGAATGCTGGTTTATGGCACACCGACACCCCCAAATGTCTTCCGTTGGTACTCAAACAACTTTGCGTGGCCGCTTTATTAGACAAGAAGAACTTTTTATGTGATTTCCGGAAAATTTTGTTCCGGGACCCTGGAATCCCGAAAAACCGTGTATTATACACTTCAATTTGAGCCGTTCAGAAGGTCGTACCGGACCCTGTTTTTTTTCTACCTGTTTTTCACCACGCATCCGAGCTCATTTCAGAATTAACATGTTTGATTTTAGCCTCAAATAACGAGCTTTTAACACATTTTAACACATTTTTCACGATAACAAGAGGATCGGTGAATGCTGGTTTGTGGCATACCGTCACCCCCAAATGTCTTCCGTTGGTACTCAAACTTTGCGTGGCCAGTTTATCTGACACGAGAAACTTTCTATGTGATTTCCGGAGAATTTTGTTCCGGGACCCAGGATTCCCGAAAAACCGTGTATTATACACTTCAATTTGAGCCGTTCGGAAGGTCATACCTGACCCTGTTTCTTTTTTCCATGTTTTTCAATCACGCGTCCGAGCTCATTTCAGGAATTAACATGTTCGATTTCAGCCTCAAATAACGAGCTTTTAAAACATTTTTCACGATAACCCGAGGATCGGCGAATGCTGGTTTTTGGCACACCGGCACCCCCAAATGTCTTCCGTTATACTCAAACAACTTTTCATGGCCGCTTTATTAGACAAGAAGAACTTTCTATGTATTTTCCGGAGAATTTTGTTCCGGGACCCCGGAATCCCGAAAAACCGTGTATTATACACTTCAATTTGAGCCGTTCGGAAGGTCGTACCGGACCCTGTTTTTTTTTCTACCTGTTTTTCAGTCACGCGTCCGAGCTCATTTCAGGAATTAACGTGTTTGATTTCAGCCTCAAATAACGAGCTTTTAACACATTTTAACACATTTTTCACGATAACACGAGGATCGACGAATGCTGGTTTTTGGCATACCGTCACCCCCAAATGTCTTCCGTTGGTACTCAAACTTTGCGTGGCTGCTTTATCTGACACGAGGAACGTTCTATGTGATTTCCGGAGAATTTTGTTCCGGGACCCCGGAATCCCGAAAAACCGTGTATTATACACTTCAATTTGAGCCGTTAGAAAGGTCGTACCGGACCCTGTTTCTTATTCTCCCTGTTTTTCTATCACGCGTCCGAGCTCATTTCAGGAATTAACATGTTCGATTTCAGCCTCAAATAACGAGCTTTTAACACATTTTTCACGATAACCCGAGGATCGGCGAATGCTGGTTTATGGCACACCGGCACCCCCAAATGTCTTCCGTTGGTACTCAAACAACTTTGCGTGGCCGCTTTATTAGACAAGAAGAACTTTTTATGTGATTTCCGGAAAATTTTGTTCCGGGACCCTGGAATCCCGAAAAACCGTGTATTATACACTTCAATTTGAGCCGTTCAGAAGGTCGTACCGGACCCTGTTTTTTTTCTACCTGTTTTTCAGTCACGCATCCGAGCTCATTTCAGGAATTAACATGTTTGATTTTAGCCTCAAATAACGAGCTTTTAACACATTTTAACACATTTTTCACGATAACAAGAGGATCGGTGAATGCTGGTTTGTGGCATACCGTCACCCCCAAATGTCTTCCGTTGGTACTCAAAATTTGCGTGGCTGCTTTATCTGACACGAGGAACGTTCTATGTGATTTCCGGAGAATTTTGTTCCGGGACCCCGGAATCCTGAAAAACCGTGTATTATACACTTCAATTTGAGCGTTCAAGGTCGATCGGACCTGTTTCTTTTTCTCCCTGTTTTTCAATCACGCGTCCGAGCTCATTTCAGGAATTAACATGTTCGATTTCAGCCTCAAATAACGAGCTTTTAACACATTTTAACACATTTTTCCCGATAACCCGAGGATCGGAGAATGCTGGTTTGTGGCACACCGACACCCCCAAATGTCTTCCGTTGGTACTCAAACTTTGCGTGGCCAGTTTATCTGACACGAGAAACTTTCTATGTGATTTCCGGAGAATTTTGTTCCGGGACCCAGGATTCCCGAAAAACCGTGTATTATACACTTCAATTTGAGCCGTTCGGAAGGTCATACCTGACCCTGTTTCTTTTTCTCCATGTTTTTCAATCACGCGTCCGAGCTCATTTCAGGAATTAACATGTTCGATTTCAGCCTCAAATAACGAGCTTTTAACACATTTTTCACGATAACCCGAGGATCGGCGAATGCTGGTTTTTGGCACACCGGCACCCCCAAATGTCTTCCGTTATACTCAAACAACTTTTCATGGCCGCTTTATTAGACAAGAAGAACTTTCTATGTGATTTCCGGAGAATTTTGTTCCGGGACCCCGGAATCCCGAAAAACCGTGTATTATACACTTCAATTTGAGCCGTTCGGAAGGTCGACGACCTCGTTTTTTTTTCTATCTGTTTTTCAGTCACGCGTCCGAGCTCATTTCAGGAATTAACGTGTTTGATTTCAGCCTCAAATAACGAGCTTTTAACACATTTTAACACATTTTTCACGATAACACGAGGATCGACGAATGCTGGTTTTTGGCATACCGTCACCCCCAAATGTCTTCCGTTGGTACTCAAACTTTGCGTGGCTGCTTTATCTGACACGAGGAACGTTCTATGTGATTTCCGGAGAATTTTGTTCCGGGACCCCGGAATCCCGAAAAACCGTGTATTATACACTTCAATTTGAGCCGTTAGAAAGGTCGTACCGGACCCTGTTTCTTATTCTCCCTGTTTTTCTATCACGCGTCCGAGCTCATTTCAGGAATTAACATGTTCGATTTCAGCCTCAAATAACGAGCTTTTAACACATTTTTCACAATAACTCGTGGATCAGCGAATGCTGGTTTGTGGCACACCGGCACCCCCAAATGTCTTCCGTTGGTACTCAAACTTTGCGTGGCCGCTTTATCTGACACAAGGAGCTTTTTGTGTGATTTCCGCATAATTTTGTTCCAGGACAACGAAATCCCGAAAAACCGTGTACTATACACTTCAATTTGAGCCGTTCGGAAGGTCGTACCGGACAATCTTTCTTTTTCTCCCTGTTTTTCAATCACGCGTCCGAGCTCATTTCAGGAATTAACATGTTCGATTTCAGCCTCACATAACGAGCTTTTAACACATTTTTCACGATAACCCGAGGATCGGCGAATGCTGGTTTATGGCATACCAACACCCCCAAATGTCTTCCGTTGGTACTCAAACTTTGCGTGGCCACTTTATTTGACACGAGGAACTTTCTATGTGATTTCCGGAGAATTTTATTCCGGGACCCCGGAATCCCAAAAAACCGTGTATTATACACTTCAATTTGAGCCGTTCGGAAGGTCATACCGGACCCTGTTTCTTTTTCTCCATTTTTTTCAATCACGCGTCCGAGCTCATTTCAGGAATTAACATGTTCGATTTCAGCCTCAAATAACGAGCTTTTAACACATTTTTCACGATAACCCGAGGATCGGCGAATGCTGGTTTGTGGCACACTGGCACCCCCAAATGTCTTCCGTTGGTACTCAAACAACTTTGCGTGGCCGCTTTATTAGACAAGAAGAACTTTCTATGTGATTTCCGGAGAATTTTGTTCCGGGACCCCGGAATCCCGAAAAACCGTGTATTATACACTTCAATTTGAGCTGTTCGGAAGGTCGTACCGGACCCTGTTTTTTTTCTACCTGTTTTTCAGTCACGCGTCCGAGCTCATTTCAGGAATTAACATGTTTGATTTCAGCCTCAAATAACGAGCTTTTAACACATTTTTCACGATAACTCGTGGATCGAATCTTTGGTTTTCAGGCACACCGGCACCCCCAAATGTCTTCCGTTGGTACTCAAACTTTGCGTGGCCGCTTTATCTGACACGAGGAGCTTTTTTTTGTTATTTCCGCAGAATTTTGTTCCAGGACAACGAAATCCCGAAAAACCGTGTATTATACACTGCAATTTGAGCCGTTCGGAAGGTCGTACCGGACCCTCTTTCTTTTTCTCCCTGTTTTTCAATCACGCGTCCGAGCTCATTTCAGGAATTAACATGTTCGATTTCAGCCTCACATAACGAGCTTTTAACAAATTTTTCACGATAACCCGAGGATCGGCGAATGCTGGTTTGTGGCACACCGGCACCCCCAAATGTCTTCTGTTGGTACTCAAACATTGTGTGGCCGCTTTATCTGACACGAGGAACTTTCTATTTGATTTCCGGAGAATTTTGTTCCGGGACCCCGGAATCCCGAAAAACCGTGTATTTTACACTTCAATTTGAGCCGTTCGGAAGGTCATACCGGACCCTGTTTCTTTTTCTCCATTTTTTTCAATCACGCGTCCGAGCTCATTTCAGAAATTAACATGTTCGATTTCAGCCTCAAATAACGAGCTTTTAACACATTTTTCACGATAACCCGAGGATCGGCGAATGCTGGTTTATGGCACACCGGCACCTCCAAATGTCTTCCGTTGGTACTCAAACAACTTTGCGTGGCCGCTTTATTAGACAAGAAGAACTTTCTATGTGATTTCCGGAGAATTTTGTTCCGGGACCCCGGAATCCCGAAAAACCGTGTATTATACACTTCAATTTGAGCCGTTCGGAAGGTCGTACCGGACCCTGTTTCTTTTTCTCCCCGTTTTTCAATCACGCGTCCGAGCTAATTTCAGGAATTAACATGTTCGATTTCAGCCTCAAATAACGAGCTTTTAACACATTTTTCACGATAACCCGAGGATCGGCGAACGCCGGTTTTCAGGCACACCAAGCACCCCAAATGTCTTCCGTTGGTACTCAAACAACTTTGCGTGGCCACTTTATTAGACATGAAGAACTTTCTATGTGATTTCTCGAGAATTTTGTTCGGGACCCCGGAATCCTAAAAACCGTGTATTATACACTTCAATTTCAGCCGTTCGGAAGGTCGACGGACCCTCTTTCTTTTTCTCCCTGTTTTTCAATCACGCGTCCGAGGTCATTTTAGGAACTAACATGTTCGATTTCAGCCTCACATAACATATTTTAACACATTTTTCACGACAACCCGAGGATCGGCGAATGCTGGTTTGTGGCACACCGGCACCCCCAAATGTCTTCCGTTGGTACTCAAACTTTGCGTGGCCGCTTTATCTGACACATGGAACTTTCTATGTGATTTCCGGAGAATTTTGTTCCGGGACCCCAGAATCCCGAAAAACCGTGTATTATATATTTCAATTTGAGCCGTTCGGAAGGTCGCATCGGACCTGTTTTTTTTTCCCGTTTTTCAATCACGCGTCCCAGCTCATTTCAGGAATTAACATGTTCGATTCCAGCCTCAAATAACGAGCTTTTAACACATTTTAACACATTTTTCACGATAACCTGAGGATCGGCGAATGCTGGTTTGTGGCACACCGACACCCCCAAATTTCTTCCGTTGGTACTCAAACTTTGCGTGGTCGCTTTATCTGACACGAGGAACTTTCTATGTGATTTCCGGAGAATTTTGTTCCGGGACCCCGGAATCCCGAAAAACCGTGTATTATTAACTTCAATTTGAGCCGTTCGGAAGGTCATACCGGACCCTGTTTCTTTTTCTCCATGTTTTTCAATCACGCTTCCGAGCTCATTTCATTAATTAACATGTTCGATTTCAGCCTCAAATAACGAGCTTTTAACACATTTTTCACGATAACCCGAGGATCGGCGAACTTCGGTTTCAGGCACACCAAGCACACCCCAAATGTCTTCCGTTGGTACTCAAACAACTTTGCGTGGCCACTTTATTAGACATGAAGAACTTTCTATGTGATTTCCTGAGAATTTTGTTCCGGGACCCCGGAATCCCGAAAAACCGTGTATTATACACTTCAATTTGAGCCGTTCGGAAGGTCGTACCGGACCCTCTTTCTTTTTCTCCCTGTATTTCAGTCACGCGTCCGAGCTCATTTCAAAAATTAACATGTTCGATTTCAGCCTCAAATAACGAGCTTTTAACACATTTTAACACATTTTTCACGATAACCCGAGGATCCGCGAATGCTGGTTTGTAGCACACCGGCACCCCCAAATGTCTTCCGTTGGTACTCAAACTTTGCGTGGCCACTTTATCTGACACGAGGAGCTTTCTATGTGATTTTCGGAGAATTTTGTTCCGGGACCCCGGAATCCCGAAAAACCGTGTATTATACACTTCAATTTGAGCCGTTCGGAAGGTCATACCGGACTCTGTTTCTTTTTCTCCATGTTTTTCAATCACGCGTCCGAGCTTATTTCAGGAATTAACATGTTCGATTTCAGACTCAAATAACGAGCTTTAAACACATTTTTCACGATAACCCGAGGATCGGCGAATGCTGGTTTATGGCACACCGGCACCCCCAAATGTCTTCCGTTGGTACTCGAACAACTTTGCGTGGCCGCTTTATTAAACAAGAAGAACTTTCTATGTGATTTCCGGAGAATTTTGTTCCGGGACCCCGGAATCCCGAAAAACCGTATATTATACACTTCAATTTGAGCCGTTCGGAAGGTCGTACCGGACCCGTTTTTTTTTCTACCTGTTTTTCAGTCACGCGTCCGAGCTTATTTCAGGAATTAACATGTTTGATTTCAGCCTCAAATAACGAGCTTTTAACACATTTTTCACGATAACACGAGGATCGGCGAATGCTGGTTTGTGGCATACCGTCACCCCCAAATGTCTTCCGTTGGTACTCAAACTTTGCGTGGCTGCTTTATCTGACACGAGGAACGTTCTATGTGATTTCCTGAGAATTTTGTTCCGGGACCCCGGAATCCCGAAAATCGTGTATTATACACTTCAATTTGAGCCGTTCGGAAGGTCGTACCGGACCCTGTTTCTTTTTCTCCCTGTTTTTCAATCACGCGTCCGAGCTCATTTCAGGAATTAACATGTTCGATTTCAGCCTCAAATAACGAGCTTTTAACACACTTTAACACATTTTTCACGATAACCCGAGGATCGGCGAATGCTGGTTTGTGGCACACCGGCACCCCAAATGTCTTTCGTTGGTACTCAAACTTTGCGTGGCCACTTTATCCGACACGAGGAACTTTCTATGTGATTTCCGGAGAATTTTATTCCGGGACCCCGGAATCCCAAAAAACCGTGTATTATACACTTCAATTTGAGCCGTTCGGAAGGTCATACTTTTGGACCCGTTTTTTTTCTCCATTTTTTTCAATCACGCGTCCGAGCTCATTTCAGGAATTAACATGTTCGATTTCAGCCTCAAATAACGAGCTTTTAACACATTTTTCACGATAACCCGAGGATCGGCGAATACTGGTTTATGGCACACCGGCACCCCCAAATATCTTCCGTTGGTACTCAAACAACTTTGCGTGGCCGCTTTATTAGACAAGAAGAACTTTCTATGTGATTTCCGGAGAATTTTGTTCCGGGACCCCGGAATCCCGAAAAACCGTGTATTATTCACTTCAATTTGAGCCGTTCGGAATGTCGTACCGGACCCTGTTTCTTTTTCTCCCCGTTTTTCAATCACGCGTCCGAGCTAATTTCAGGAATTAACATGTTCGATTTCAGCCTCAAATAACGAGCTTTTAACACATTTTTCACGATAACCCGAGGATCGGCGAATGCTGGTTTGTGGCACACCGGAACCCCCAAATGTCTTCCGTTGGTACTCAAACAACTTTGCGTGGCCACTTTATTAGACATGAAGAACTTTCTATGTGATTTCCTTAGAATTTTGTTCCGGGACCCCGGAATCCCGAAAAACCGTGTATTATACACTTCAATTTGAGCCGTTCGGAAGGTCGTACCGGACCCTCTTTCTTTTTCTCCCTGTTTTTCAATCACGCGTCCGAGGTCATTTCAGGAACTAACATGTTCGATTTCAGCCTCACATAACATATTTTAACACATTTTTCACGACAACCCGAGGATCGGCGAATGCTGGTTTGTGGCACACCGGCACCCCCAAATGTCTTCCGTTGGTACTCAAACTTTGCGTGGCCGCTTTATCTGACACATGGAACTTTCTATGTGATTTCCAGAGAATTTTGTTCCGGGACCCCGGAATCCTGAAAAACCGTGTATTATATATTTCAATTTAAGCCGTTCGGAAGGTCGTACCGGACCCTGTTTTTTTTCTCCCTGTTTTTCAATCACGCGTCCCAGCTCATTTAAGGAATTAACATGTTCGATTCCAGCCTCAAATAACGAGCTTTTAACACATTTTAACACATTTTTAACGATAACCTGAGGATCGGCGAATGCTGGTTTGTGGCACACCGACACCCCCAAATGTCTTCCGTTGGTACTCAAACTTTGCGTGGTCGCTTTATCTGACACGAGGAACTTTCTATGTGATTTCCGGAGAATTTTGTTCCGGGACAACGGAATCTCGAAAAACCGTGTATTATTAACTTCAATTTGAGCCGTTCGGAAGGTCATACCGGACCCTGTTTCTTTTTCTCCATGTTTTTCAATCACGCTTCCGAGCTCATTTCAGGAATTAACATGTTCGATTTCAGCCTCAAATAACGAGCTTTTAACACATTTTTCACGATAACCCGAGGATCGGCGAATCGCGGTTTCAGGCACACCGGCACCCCAAATGTCTTCCGTTGGTACTCAAACAACTTTTCCTGGCCGCTTTATTAGACAAGAAGAACTTTCTATGTGATTTCCGGAGAATTTTGTTCCGGGACCCCGGAATCCCGAAAAACCGTGTATTATACACTTCAATTTGAACCGTTCGGAAGGTCGTACCGGACCCTGTTTTTTTTCTACCTGTTTTTCAGTCACGCGTCCGAGCTCATTTCAGGAATTAACATGTTTGATTTCAGCCTCAAATAACGAGCTTTTAACACATTTTAACACATTTTTCACGATAACACGAGGATCGGCGAATGCTGGTTTGTTGCATACCGTCACCCCCAAATGTCTTCCGTTGGTACTCAAACTTTGCGTGGCCGCTTTATCTGACACATGGAACTTTCTATGTGATTTCCGGAGAATTTTGTTCTGGGACCCCGGAATCCCGAAAAACCGTGTATTATATATTTCAATTTGAGCCGTTCGGAAGGTCGACGGACCCGTTTTTTTTTTCTCCCTGTTTTTCAATCACGCGTCCCTGCTCATTTCAGGAATTAACATGTTCGATTCCAGCCTCAAATAACGAGCTTTTAACACATTTTAACACATTTTTCACGATAACCTGAGGATCGGCGAATGCTGGTTTGTGGCACACCGGCACCCCCAAATGTCTTCCGTTGGTACTCAAACTTTGCGTGGCCGCTTTATCTGACACATGGAACTTTCTATGTGATTTCCAGAGAATTTTGTTCCGGGACAACGGAATCTCGAAAAACCGTGTATTATTAACTTCAATTTGAGCCGTTCGGAAGGTCGTACCAGACCCTGTTTTTTTTCTCCCTGTTTTTCAATCACGCGTCCCAGCTCATTTCAGGAATTAACATGTTCGATTCCAGCCTCAAATAACGAGCTTTTAACACATTTTAACACATTTTTCACGATAATCCGAGGATCGGCGAATGCTGGTTTGTAGCACACCGGCACCCCCAAATGTCTTCCGTTGGTACTCAAACTTTGCGTGGCCACTTTATCTGACACGAGGAGCTTTCTATGTGATTTTCGGAGAATTTTGTTCCGGGACCCCGGAATCCCGAAAAACCGTGTATTATACACTTCAATTTGAGCCGTTCGGAAGGTCATACCGGACTCTGTTTCTTTTTCTCCATGTTTTTCAATCACGCGTCCGAGCTCATTTAAGGAATAAACATGTTCGATTTCAGACTCAAATAACGAGCTTTAAACACATTTTTCACGATAACCCGAGGATCGGCGAATGCTGGTTTATGGCACACCGGCACCCCCAAATGTCTTCCGTTGGTACTCGAACAACTTTGCGTGGCCGCTTTATTAAACAAGAAGAACTTTCTATGTGATTTCCGGAGAATTTTGTTCCGGGACCCCGGAATCCCGAAAAACCGTGTATTATATATTTCAATTTGAGCCGTTCGGAAGGTCGTACCGGACTGTTTCTTTTTCTCCCCGTTTTTCAATCACGCGTCCCTGCTCATTTCAGGAATTAACATGTTCGATTCCAGCCTCAAATAACGAGCTTTTAACACATTTTAACACATTTTTCACGATAACACGAGGATCGGCGAATGCTGGTTTGTTGCATACCGTCACCCCAAATGTCTTCCGTTGGTACTCAAACTTTGCGTGGCCGCTTTATCTGACACATGGAACTTTCTATGTGATTTCCGGAGAATTTTGTTCTGGGACCCCGGAATCCCGAAAAACCGTGTATTATATATTTCAATTTGAGCCGTTCGAAAGGTCGTACCGGACCCTGTTTTTTTTCTCCCTGTTTTTCAATCACGCGTCCCTGCTCATTTCAGGAATTAACATGTTCGATTCCAGCCTCAAATAACGAGCTTTTAACACATTTTAACACATTTTTCACGATAACCTGAGGATCGGCGAATCTTTGGTTTCAGGCACACCGGCACCCCCAAATGTCTTCCGTTGGTACTCAAACTTTGCGTGGCCGCTTTATCTGACACATGGAACTTTCTATGTGATTTCCGGAGAATTTTGTTCTGGGACCCCGGAATCCCGAAAAACCGTGTATTATATATTTCAATTTAAGCCGTTCGGAAGGTCGTACCAGACCCGTTTTTTTTCTCCCTGTTTTTCAATCACGCGTCCCAGCTCATTTCAGGAATTAACATGTTCGATTCCAGCCTCAAATAACGAGCTTTTAACACATTTTAACACATTTTTCACGATAATCCGAGGATCGGCGAATGCTGGTTTGTAGCACACCGGCACCCCCAAATGTCTTCCGTTGGTACTCAAACTTTGCGTGGCCACTTTATCTGACACGAGGAGCTTTCTATGTGATTTTCGGAGAATTTTGTTCCGGGACCCCGGAATCCCGAAAAACCGTGTATTATACACTTCAATTTGAGCCGTTCGGAAGGTCATACCGGACTCTGTTTCTTTTTCTCCATGTTTTTCAATCACGCGTCCGAGCTCATTTCAGGAATTAACATGTTCGATTTCAGACTCAAATAACGAGCTTTAAACACATTTTTCACGATAACCCGAGGATCGGCGAACTTTGGTTTATGGCACACCGCACCCCAAATGTCTTCCGTTGGTACTCGAACAACTTTGCGTGGCCGCTTTATTAAACAAGAAGAACTTTCTATGTGATTTCCGGAGAATTTTGTTCCGGGACCCCGGAATCCCGAAAAACCGTGTATTATACACTTCAATTTGAACCGTTCGGAAGGTCGTACCGGACCCTGTTCTTTTTCTACCTGTTTTTCAGTCACGCGTCCGAGCTCATTTCAGGAATTAACATGTTTGATTTCAGCCTCAAATAACGAGCTTTTAACACATTTTAACACATTTTTCACGATAACACGAGGATCGGCGAATGCTGGTTTGTTGCATACCGTCACCCCCAAATGTCTTCCGTTGGTACTCAAACTTTGCGTGGCCGCTTTATCTGACACATGGAACTTTCTATGTGATTTCCGGAGAATTTTGTTCTGGGACCCCGGAATCCCGAAAAACCGTGTATTATATATTTCAATTTGAGCCGTTCGGAAGGTCGTACCGGACCCTGTTTTTTTTCTCCCTGTTTTTCAATCACGCGTCCCTGCTCATTTCAGGAATTAACATGTTCGATTTCAGCCTCAAATAACGAGCTTTTAACACACTTTAACACATTTTTCACGATAACCCGAGGATCGGCGAATGCTGGTTTGTTGCACACCGGCACCCCAAATGTCTTTCGTTGGTACTCAAACTTTGCGTGGCCACTTTATCTGACACGAGGAACTTTCTATGTGATTTCCGGAGAATTTTATTCCGGGACCCCGGAATCCCAAAAAACCGTGTATTATACACTTCAATTTGAGCCGTTCGGAAGGTCATACCGGACTCTGTTTCTTTTTCTCCATGTTTTTCAATCACGCGTCCGAGCTCATTTAAGGAATAAACATGTTCGATTTCAGACTCAAATAACGAGCTTTAAACACATTTTTCACGATAACCCGAGGATCGAATCTTTGGTTTATGGCACACCAAGCACCCCAAATGTCTTCCGTTGGTACTCGAACAACTTTGCGTGGCCGCTTTATTAAACAAGAAGAACTTTCTATGTGATTTCCGGAGAATTTTGTTCCGGGACCCCGGAATCCCGAAAAACCGTGTATTATATATTTCAATTTGAGCCGTTCGGAAGGTCGTACCGGACCATGTTTCTTTTTCTCCCCGTTTTTCAATCACGCGTCCCTGCTCATTTCAGGAATTAACATGTTCGATTCCAGCCTCAAATAACGAGCTTTTAACACATTTTAACACATT